>NC_089251.1:9935131-10037631 GCF_963930625.1 Muntiacus reevesi | reverse complement strand
CAGCAAGTTATTGTTTTGATGCCATAATTAGGAAGGGAAAATGAAAGTCAGCAAAATCACAGTTTTAGAAAAGTGGTTATTAGATTTTCTTCTTTCTACTGTGGAAAAAGTCCTTCCTGTTGAAGAAGGCAGTGAAATTTTATCACAGCTATTGCTATTCATAAATCTTATATCTATTTTAATTCAATCTGGCCCCAGCCTCTGAGTCGCTGCACCGCAATTTGATTACTATAACCATACTTTTTAACTGCTGTCAGGAAAGACAGCGCCTTATACAAACATCTGCCGGAACACATGCCTGCCTTCTCCAGCACCAGCCCTAAATCACGCTCTGGTGATGAATCTTTATCTGACACTAATACTTTTTAACTTCATACAGACAATTAAAATGAATTGTAGCTAAATGCACATATAACAAATCAATTTAATCTTTGGTTGCATAGTAGCATATTTTGCAAATTTCCTAAACTTACTTTTTTACATGTATCTTGGTCTAGGTTTTAAAACTTCAATTTAACAGAAAGGAGTGGATATATTAATAAAAACGCTGCTCCTGTGATACTGCCATATAGTTGCAAGCCTCAAAGAGTAATGACATTTGAAATTTATCACTGCCATTTTTAAAAAGTCTGCATTTATGTGTGGAGAGTGCCAAGCTGGGCTTCATTAAACAGTGACCAAACTTGCCCTCTAGGTATTAATACAATCAAAACTCAGACAAACGCACCTAGGAGAACTGGATGAACATCATTGCTGCCTCCCAACTTCAGTCTTCCTTACAGACCTATCCTATGGCACCTATCACATTTAATACTCTAAGTTCATGGGTCTGTTCCTCTGCTCAGTGGGATGCACCTGAAGTCATGGACCAGTGCCACAGTCCCCAGCTCAGAGCACAATCCTGACTGTGAAACGTGCTTCCTCCACATGTTGGCTACATGGGCACTCTTATCTTCAAATTCCTCTATAGTGGTTAGTCCTGTCTTATCAGTGCCTCGCACACGCCAGTATGTAAGAAACATTTGAAATGAACCAGCACAATGTGAGTGCTTAGTAAATAATTTGTTGGATGGATAGATAAATGGATGGATGGATGGATGAATGAATCCACTCTGCTTACCAGGAAGATCAGTAGAAAGAAAACAGCATTTGTGGGACACACACTAGATTTGTGACTTTGCTGGTGACTCAGCTGGTAAAGAATCCGCCTGCAATGCAGGAGACCTGGGTTTGATCCCTGGGTTGGGAAGATCCCCTGGAGAACGGAATGCTACCCTCTCCAGTATTCTGCTTGGAGAATTCCATGGACTGTATAGTCCATAGCGTCGCAAAGAGTTGGACCCGACTGAGCGACTTTCACTTTCACTAGATTTGATGTGTAAAGTAATTCCCTCCTTCCTCAGCCCCAATATCTCATTATTTCTTTATTACATGTGAGAAAATTGAGGCTTACAAAATGCAGTAACTCACCCAACAGACACAACTGATAAGAGCTAAACCAGTGTATCAGATTCCAAGTCCACTGGTAAAGGGAAAATTACTTTGTTTCTAAATTTTGAAAAATTTCAGGTATTAACAATACTGTGTTTCCTCCACAACAATGACTATAAAAGAACCTAAGAAAGAAAGTTGTGGTACTGGAATAAGGTACTGGAACACCAGTCCTGCCATATACTAGTGGGGTCTCCTTGAGCAAATCACTTTCCCTTTCTGAGCCTCAGTTTCTTCATTTCTAAAATGGAGATAACACTACCTACCTCTACCACAGTTTTGTTATGATCAACTAAAAAAGGAAAGCAGCAACATGTACGTAGATGACCAACTATTCACGAGTTCAAGTTTTCCCATTTATAACCTTCTACATGTCACTGATGTCAATCCCCTTCAATCACAAAACTATGGAACTTTAAAGCCAAAAGAAATCCAGTGATCGTCTAAACCAAGTTACTCATTCTAAACATGCAGAAACTGAAGCTTTGTCAGAGACGGGAGGTGACTTGTCACAGACTCCATAGTATTGCCGGGGCTAAAACATCTTCTGTGTCTGTGTTCTTTCCACCACATGGTCTCAGGAAACCTGAGAACCTGGAACTCAGGTTTCCATTTTGTAAGTATGAATGCCATTAAGAATGAAAATAAAAATCTCTAAGAATTAGAACACCTAGATTCCATACCCAAGTGGGTGACCCTAGGCTGTCACTCAATATTAATGGATAGTTGTCTTTAAGATAATAAAATCAAGGCCTAGCACTTGGAGCAACAAGAAAATCTCTACACTGAAAATTATGCAGAGCAAGTTGCCCGCAATAAGAAAGCTCAGTATAAAATCCCACCGTGTGCAGTCCCACCACACCTATAAAACAGATTGTCTCCCCTGCTTTCACTGGGATCTCAGTGTTTGCCATTCATTCCAACCAGATTTCACCTGCTAATCTGGTATTTAACTAGCCAGGAAGAGGGTAGGACCACAACAGCAATCTTATTATAGCAAAAATATGTCCATGTTTTACCTCTTACTCCCTTAATCTCCAAGAATTACAATCAATATATTTTCTTAAAGGACACCTGACATCTGCTTCATTTAAAATTACTATCTCATTTTCTCCTCTGAAGGGCCTGACACCCTGGATTAGGCATCTGAAAGTACAACCCTGTCTCAGAGAAGGTGACTGACTTCTAGGGCAATTTCTCAGCCAAAGCACCAAAGCTGGCTGTGAAGTGGGAACAGAGAAGAGGCTCCTGGCTCCTAGCCCATGCTCATCCCAGACACCACTGTCTTGGATGCCTCCAATATAAGCCTAACAAGCAGGGTATACCCTATCCCCTCCAAAAAAGAATATGTGTAGTGTCTTTAAGGACATGTAACAGACTGTGACGTGTTGTCAAACCAGCTCACAACGGTAACTTCTGCAGCATCTGCAGCCCTCTTTCAGTGCTTCCTAATTCAGAGATGCTATCTATTCAGTTCCTCAAGCCAGAATCTGATCAAATCATCCTTGAAACTCCTTTCTCCTACGCTCCCTGACATATAGTCAATCCATCATCAGGTCCTATCACTTCTACCTACTAAATACCTCTTGCAATCATCCACTCCTCCATCACCAATAAGTAAGCCCAAGTTACCATCTCTCTCACCTGGACCACTGCCAAAAATGTTCTGATTGGTCTCTCAAGCCTCACAAACCCTTCTCCAGTGTGTTCTCTTCATCAGAGCTTCAGGGATCTTTTCAAAACACAAACATTATGACTCTCCCTCCTCATTTAACTGGTTCAAGGCTTTCCTATATTCTCAGGTTGCAGAGGACACTCCTACAGCCATATGTGGTAGAACCAGCCCCTGAAGCTTCCCCCTGCACCACAATCTACCTCAGTCTTGGGCTCCAGCACACAGCCTTCTTCTAGTTTCCCAAATCTCCAAGCTGCACCCACCACCCCCCACCCCGCCCGCCACATTTGCCCTAGATCCTCTGTAAGCCCTTTCTCCTCTCCCTTCACCTAGCTAGTTCTTTCTCTGCCTTCAACTCTCAGGTTGAGTCACCTTCACAGAGATAACCATCCCTGATAGCCTAGACTAGGTCAGATGCCCCTATGAAAAGCATGGGGGCATGCAAAAACCTATGCCCCTCCTAAAGCCCCCAGTATCTCTCCTGGAACTTGGTAATTAATTAGCTGTGACTAGCAGAGACATTACTTTGTCAACAAAGGTCCATCTAGTCAAGGCTATGGTTTTTCCAGTAGTCATGTATGGATGTGAGAGTTGGACTATAAAGAAAGTTGAGTGCAAAAAATTGATGCTTTTGAACTGTGGTGTTGGAGAAGATTCCTGAGAGCCCCTGAGACTGCAAGGAGATCCAATCAGTCCATCCTAAAGGAGATCAGTCCTGGAGGTTCATTAGAAGGACTGATGCTGAAGCTGAAACTCCAATACTTTGGCCACCTGATGCAAAGAGCAGACTCACTTGAAAAGACCCTGTTGCTGGGAAAGATTGAGGGCAGGAGGAGAAGGGGACGACAGAGGATGAGATGGTTGGATGGCATCACCAACTCAATGGACATGAGTTTGGGTAAACTCTGGGAGTTGATGATGGACAGGGAGGCCTAGCGTGCTGCAGTTCATGGGGTCGCAAAGAGTCAGACACGACTGAGTGACTGAACTGAGCTGATACTATGACTGTGGGGCTTCCCTGGTGGCTCAGGGGTAAAGAATCCTCCCATCATTGTAGGAGATGCGCATTCAATCCCTGGGTTGGGAAGATTCCCCTGGAGAAGGAAATGGCAACCCACTCTAGTATTCCAGCCTGGGAAATCCCATGAACAGAGGAGCCTGGTGGGCTACATTCCATGGGTCACAAAAGAGTCAGACACGATTTAGTGACTAAACAATACTATGACTGCAATTTTGCACTTAGTTTGGTGATTATTTATATAACATCTATCTTCCTGCCAAGAGAGGAAGCTTCATGAAGTCAGAAACCAGGTCTGTTTTGGCCACTACTGTATTCAGATTTTACTTAACAGTGCCTGGTATGTAGCAGACTCTCATTAAACAGGAAGTAAATGAATGGCAATGTGGTCAGAGGAAACCAATACATCTTCCAGCACTGACCACATACACTACATACGCATTTACAATTCTCATTAAATCCTCACAACAACATTTTCTGTTAAGTCTCATGAACCTTATTTTATAGATAAGAAAACAGGCTTAAAGAAGGTAAAGTGTTCTGCCCAGGATCGCAGAGCAAGTAAATAGCCTAGTGAGAATTCTAACCCAAGCCTGACAAACATGCTCTTCCCATTGCAAAATTCTGCCTTCCTTTGAAAAGTCTGAGTTGATGGTAAATTCCACCTCTGATGGGAATTTTTTTTTTAATTTTTTTTATTAGTTGAAAGCTAATTACTTCACAACATTTCAGTGGGTTTTGTCATATATTGACATGAATCAGCCATAGAGTTACACGTATTCCCCATCCCGATCCCCCCTCCCTCCTCCCTCTCCACCCCACTCCTCTGGGTCCTCCCAGTGCACCAGGCCCGAGCACTTGTCTCATGCATCTCAGCTGGGCTAATGATCTGTTTCACCATAGATAATATACATGCTGTTCTTTCGAAACATCCCACCCTCACCTTCTCCCACAGAGTTCAAAAGTCTGTTCTGTACTTCTGTGTCTCTTTTTCTGTTTTGCATATAGGGTTATCATTACCATCTTTCTAAATTCCATATATATGTGTTAGTATGCTGTAATGTTCTTTATCTTTCTGGCTTACTTCACTCTGTATAATGGGCTCCAGTTTCATCATCTCATTAGAACTGATTCAAACGAATTCTTTTTAACGGCTGAGTAATATTCCATGGTGTATATGTACCACAGCTTCCTTATCCATTCATCTGCTGATGGGCATCTAGGCCGCTTCCATGTCCTGGCTATTATAAACAGTGCTGCGATGAACATTGGGGTGCACGTGTCTCTTTCAGATCTGGTTTCCTCGGTGTGTATGCCCAGAAGTGGGATTGCTGGGTCATATTGCAGTTCTATTTCCAGTTTTTTAAGAAATCTCCACACTGTTCTCCATAGCGGCTGTACTAGTTTGCATTCCCACCAACAGTGTAAGAGGGTTCCCTTTTCTCCACACCCTCTCCAGCATTTATTGCTTGTAGACTTTTGGGTAGTTTCCATCCTGACTTTAACAAGTGGTGCTGGGAAAACTGGTCAACCACTTGTAAAAGAATGAAACTAGAACACTTTCTAACACCATACACAAAAATAAAATCAAAATGAATTAAAGATCTAAATATAAGACCAGAAACTATAAAACTCCTAGAGGAGAACATCACTCTCCGACATAAATCTCAGCAAGATCCTCTATGACCCACCTCCCAGAATATTGGAAATAAAAGCAAAACTAAACAAATGGGACCTAATGAAACTTAAAAGCTTCTGCACTACAAAGGAAACTATAAGTAAGGTGAAAAGACAGCCCTCAGATTGGGAGAAAATAATAGCAAATGAAGAAACAGATAAAGGATTAATCTCAAAAATATACAAGCAACTCCTGCAGCTCAATTCCAGAAAAATAAATGACCCAATCAAAAAGTGGGCCAAAGAACTAAACAGACATTTCTCCAAAGACATACAGATGGCTAACAAACACAAGAAAAGGTGCTCAACATCACTCATTATTAGAGAAATGCAAATCAAAACCACAATGAGGTACCATTCTGATGGGAATTTCTAAAAGACGGCTCTAAAATTAGAGGAAGCCTCCGGACTGGCAGGACACAGAACAAACTGCAGAAATGAGGCAGGGACAGAAAGCTCAGAGTGGAATAAGCTACTTTTAAGAAATCAGCCTTGAGAATTTAACTTCAGAAGAGGATGCTGAAAACACTTTCTTTTGTTGTAAGATTCTTATTTAATTCATTGTGAACATCATCCAGACAAAAACCCCAAAGCCTCCCCCAGAAATTTCCAGGAAAGGCTGAGCCACAGAAGTGCAACTCAAGGGGGCAATAATCGCAAGAAAAGATATTTTTACATTAATGAATTTGGTCCTTTTCTTGGTATACCACGGTGTGTGAATAAGTAGTAAATATCTAATAAATTTTGCTTTAGAAATAGAACAGACTGATAAAAACTAGTCTATGAAAAGGAAAGTTAGCAAAATACAGTCACGGGGAGAAGTTGCCAAATGTTGGGGTTTTACTCTCCCTTATTTAAAAAGGTATGTTTAATGAAGTCAATTGAAGAGAGAGATAAACAGCTCCTAATTCAAACAACAGAGTTACCTCAGATTGCCTCTCTCTCTTGAGATCTGCCTCTTAATAGGCACTAAGCCAAGTGAACCCCTGGAGCACTCTTACTGAAAGGAAGGAGGGAAATGAGATCGATAGGGCCAACTCCACTCTCAGCCACCTCCTCTGGTGGGGAGGACAGGGGTGGCTGGCTAACTTCAGCGGGGAGGGAGGCTGGTCAGAAGAAAGAAGCAAGGTCAAAGGGCAGAAGGCCCTGAGGCTCAAGGCCATGTCTCAGTTCAGGCAGCAATAAGCAAAAGCTGCTGTCCAGAAACATAATCAGCATTTGGAAGTCTGGGTTATAATATTTTGGAAAGAGATCCTGAAGCTAAAGTAGCTTAACATATAAGCGGGGACTGTTCCCAGGCTAACAGAGGAGGAGCATTTTCCTCAAAAAGGCAATTTACCTTTACAGGGTGGCAATTCACTGACCTTTTATGAGTCTGCAACATTTTTCAGGGCCTTCTCACTTTCTGCAAAGTTTTAAATGACTTTTCTGTGAAGAGAGCTACTTAATGCCAATGATTGTAGAAAACATTTGTTCATAATTATCCAGACATAGACTGGAACAATGCGGAAACAAGAGCAGCATGCAAAAATGTATTTAAGGACTATCATCCCAAAATGCTGCTAAAAGCTATTAACCAGTATGTGTTAATTGCCACAGCATTCATATTAATTTTCACTTCAGGCTCGACATTGTGGAATATTTCCCCTGATACATTTTAAACAAAGTTTAATTTAAGGAACTGCTTCTATCAACACTTATGAAAATTAACAGCCAAGCAATTAGCACTCATGAATTATCCCTTCCCCCATGCTCTCTGCAGCTTCCCTGTTAAAACAGTTTCTAACAGAGAAATGGTTACTTTCTAATAAGTTAACACAATCAAAGTCACAGTTGTTTATATGAACCAGAACTGGTTCTGCTTTTTTTTTTTTTTTTTTTGGTTCTGCTTTTTAAAGTGCCTGTCAAGGCAAACATCCTCCTCATACTCAGAGTGTAATGTCACTAAGTCAAATAGGTAAGATATTTAATGTTTTAGTAAACTGCCAAGCAATTACTGACATCACACTACCTTCTCACCTGATGTTTAGAAAATAGCCATTGCAGAAAGGAAAAAAAAAAAAAAAGGAAGTAATTACTTGTCTTAATCTTCCTATTTCAAGTTAAAGGTCAAAATCCCACCGGACTGATTCCCTGGACTTCTACAAGCAGACCACTGTCACCCAGTCCGCTGTGCATCTTGTTTAACCATGCTAAACTCCAGGCTTTAGGAGCACATTTCCTCTCACTCTATCCTGTCAACAATCTAATGAAGTATAAAGGAAAGAGAGCAGCCCTGGCCCGCACCCTTTACTTTACAGAGTTAGAGAGGCAGAAGTGAGGTATTTGCTGGGTGCTTCCTTTGTGCTATCTCAATCCTCCAGAGGAAGACACGCCACCACCATCTCATTCCACATACAAGGACTGCAGCTTCATGAGGTTAAGTAACCAGCCTGACGTCACACCGTTAAGTGATGGAGTCAGGATTCAAACTCAAATCTTACTTCAAAATAGATCTACTTACCAACTAAATTATACTGCCTCTTCCTGTGCTGGGTGTTTTATCCTATTTGATAGATTCATCAGGATTGTGAGGAAGGAACTCAATTTCTTTTCCTACGTCTGAGATTCAGTGAGGTGAAAAACCTGACTATGGTTACATAACTGATAATCAGTGCCATTTCTGTGTTAGTAACAATATTGACAGGAGGGGCGTATCTGAACTTCTGGAGGTCTATTGATGATGATAATATTTGTAAACACAGTTTAAACAAAATAGTGATGTCAATGTACTAGCTAAAGCTTCTCAACTAAGTGGTAAGGCATGCAATGAAAAGAGCGAGATACTTTTTAAAATAAGACTTCATTTTTTTAAAAGGTGGAGAGACAGGGCAGAAATCCACATACTTAGGAATATTGAAATCAGTGCTGAATGTTCACTGCCTGTCACTCCTTCATCGCCTCAGAGCAACTCCTGGTCACACCCAACATTTCCCACATTCAGTGAGACCACAAGGACCAGCACAAAAATGTTCCTATTATCTCACCTCTAAAACAGAGGTTGGTTCTGTTCATTAATCAGAGGTCCTGTTTTTAACAAGCCCAAAGACTTGAGGCAGATGGCTGAGCCTGATTTTGCCTTGTCCAGCTAAGAATTCCTTAAAACCACTTGCAATCTGTCTTGGTCTGTTTTCAAATGATCAGTAAACAGAGTTATTAATAACCTACGAATCTAAAACAGGTCTTGGATAGCCCTGCCAATTTGCCGACAAAGATAATACAAACACAGTAATGGTAGTGGTTTAGTCGCTAAGTCATGTCCGACTCCTTGCAACCCCATAGACTATAACCCACCAGGCTTCTCTGTCCAGGCAAGAATACTGGTTTGGGTTGCCATTTCCTTTTCCAGGGGATGTTTCCAACCCAAGGATTGACTCCGGGTCTCCTGCAGTGCAGGCAGATTCTTTACCGGCTGAGCTACAAGGGAAGCCAAAAACAGTAATAAACCTGATTAAAAAAACCCTTCAAAATTACCAGAAAGCCTATGCCTAAGTATGGCCTTCCCTCTCAACTGTATAACTTCAAGAAGTTATCAACCAACCACAATTTGAAAAAAAATAAAATTATTAACCAGCTACAGGAACCAAAAACTATTTGAAAGTATTCGCTTTAATTCAGCACAGTAGCTAAGAGATGCTTACCCTTGGAATCACTAAAACCAACAACAATTCAGTTTGCACAAACTCTTAAAGATGCCTGCTTAATTCTGATGTAACCATAAGGCCATACCAAAAACAAAATCCTTTTTTTCAAATCCAACGCTAGTTTATGAGGAGGATTTCACAGCAGTTAGTCCCTTGAGGAAATACATAATTAAGTAGCTTTTTAGCATATTTAATTAGACCCCAAACTCTTTTTGTCCCTTTCTCTCCCCAATTATGTACCATTTGCCCAAGAGACCTAACCAACTCAGTTAACTACGTAAATAAGGCAAGAGTTATTCCCAAGAAAAGCATTGTGAATATTTGTAAGGGGGGAAGAAACTGTACATATTTTAGTGGCTTTAACAAACCTTTCCAAAAAAAAAAGAAAAGGAACTATCAAAATACATGAGAAACTCTTACATTTGAAGCAAAAACAGGGAGTGATGACAAGATGGTGAATCATTAAAACAGGACACTCATTTCACTTCTTAAATATGAGCTGAATAAAAATAAAATAATTTTAAGTTACAACAGTAACAAAAATTTAGTGCTGAACGTCAAATGATTTATGGGAAGAATCAATCTGGAAATTATTAAAGTCGACTCTCACAGAAAGGCTTTATTATCAAGGGGTTGACATGATCTTAACTCTAGAGGCAGCCATGGTGCTGTTATAACTACTACAATCCCATTATTATGCAATCACAAAATGCTAATTTCATCATTTTGAGGTGTTATTTGAATAGTCATTTTAATTTCTAGGTTACGAAAAGGCCTGACTCAAGTATAATTCTCTATTAATCATTGAGATGTCACTGAATATCATATTGATGCATTTCACAAAGATAAAAGAAAGACTAATTTAATATGTACAGTACAATATCCTTCAAATATTAGCCACTTTCATTACACATCTGCCAAATGCATCAATATTAAATAATAGATGAGAACAAGGGTTTAATTGTGTTTTAGCAATTGTAATATGTAGGATAATAAAAAAAGAGCACTGTATCACAAAAAAGACTTATCGATATATAAATCTTTCTTAATCAATTGTACAATGGTGATTGGGCCATGTTCACATCCTTTGCTGATTACAAATACATTTGTTATGACAAAAAACATCAAGAGTTGTAAGTGTAAACACACACCTAGCAAAAATAATTCCTTTGTGATTGAGGAAATGGTTTAGTTTTCAATTCCTTCCTGGCACTTCAGAAATTAGGTATATATAACACACAGAGTTCACAACCTTTGAACAACTCCAAGCGTAAGTAACTTATAGGAGAATCTAATAGTGTAATCAAAATTCTAGAATATGGTATTTTAAAAGATCTGCACTATTTTGTTGGCAAAGCATTATCACATATTAATTACACCAGAATTCATTGCATCCTGAAACAATGAGATGATAGGAAACAAATAAATTCCAGCCATGTAATCTAATCCCAATAATAACGTCTCATATTTCCAAATGAATCAACTGCAGTATTTCCGAAGAAAAAAAATCCCCTTAAGCCCAACTCACTTGTTTCCAGAGGCTGACATTTCCATCCCTAGGGGGACCCTTTTTTCTCTTTGCTGTATTCCACAAGCAGCAGCAGGAGATGGGGGCAGGGCAGACTGAAGAGAAGCTCTTCACAAGATATAATCTCTAATTTACTAAAAGTGTTTTCTGATGTTTTGGGGGCGAAATTCCTGAGCATATTAGGATTTTATGTTACTTATGGATTTTGTTTTTAGTTTCTGTTCTTCTCTGCCAGCATCAATAACCTCACATGCCAACAGCCATATATGCTTACTTAAGGAAATGACAACCCACTACAGTATTCTTGCTTGGGAAATCCCATCAGCAGAGGAGCCTGGGGGGCCACAGTCCATAGGGTAGCAAAGGGTTGGACATGACTTAGATACTAAACAAAAGATCAGTGGAAACATGCTGAATTGTATGAGATGAAAGTGTTTCAAAGTAAAGAACATCACCATGCTCAAAGATGACAACTGAAAGAACCAGCATATAACCAGGACTTGAATATGAAAAGTGCAAACATAAGCAAAGAGTTCTATGTTTATTAATTGCAACTGTGCTGAAATAAGACAAATTGTACACAATCCCTCCAGGCAACAAGCTATCACTCAGCACCCCCACGCCACTGACAGACAGCAAACATAATGGCAATAAATAAAAAAATCAACTGCTACAGTTCTGAAAGACGCCCAGGTCAACTTGGTACAGAGACACAGAATGTGGGAATGCCGGAGTGGGTGCTCACGTAGAGCTATACTCCACGTAAAATAGTGGTCCTTTTTCTAAAAGGAAAATAAACACACTTTAATTTACAAACTGTAAATTGTCAGGACAGGAAAAAATTAAGTCATCCTGCACAGTAAGTGTCCAAGCGAGATTCAATAAACACTGAAATGCAAAGCAACATCCTAGAATTCTGAAGAGAAGCTCTAATGTCCACAATTTGTGGAGTTATAATGAAGACTCATACCAGACAGTGCAAACTCCCAAAACCATTTTCAAGGCTTTCCCCACAGTTAGACCTTAATTAATCACAACCCAACTAACCCAAACCTTAGGACATAAAACAGGAACACACACATTCATATCTCAGGACTGTTTCTGTTTTCATCCCCCCAAACATATTACCGTGGAAACAACAGTAAGCCCAAATACAGACCTTTTTACACCCTCAGTCTTTGAAAATGTGAGAGACTTTCTTTGTTTGTTCTGACTCCCTTTTGAAACCTACATAAATCTGAATCTGATAAAAATAAGAATGACAATACCAACAACTCCATTCAGTCGAGGCGTTACCTGAAGGGATGCGTTCCTGTTTACTTACCTTGCCATCAAATTTGGAGTACTCGTTAAAGGGATTATTCAGCTGCAGGGGGCACTGCTCCAGGCGTACAGATAATATCGACTGCTTCCCAGAATTTGGAGGTTTCTCTTTGAGGGACTTTTTTTCAAACAGTGACTTTAACTCCTGGGCTGTGATACAAGGGGAAGATAAAAACATCTTTGTGATTACAACACAGAGAGACAGCCTGTGTCCACCTTCCCTAAAAAGTCTTCCTTGGAACCTTAAGGAGGGAGCATTCAAGGACATGTTCAGGTCTGATATGTGCAACAGGCCTAAAATATACTTTTATGTCTGTGCACTGAACGAGCAGAGCACTGAAATATACATGTAGGTCATGTTTGTCAATTTAGAAAGACTAGGGTTTAAGGAAAGGGGCAGAGGTCAGATAAATCAATAGAAGCGCTATTCTATAAGAAGAGCATTTCACAGCTGCGAGATCTGAGCTTTGGCCTGGCTTTGCCACTAACAGATGTGTGATTCTGGACTATTCACTAAACCTCTCTGGACTTGTCAAACCAGATAATCCTGAAGAACTCTCCTCCCTCTAATTTTGAAGTTCCAGTTGTTCAAAGTCAAGGCTCACAACTTAACCCTCTCAAGGTTCCCAATGTGTACCTAGCACATAATCTGGATGACAAAGATGAAGAAGTGGAAAAGGAAAAGGAGGAAGAGTATTTATAATAACAGAAGTCAACATACAATGAGGAAGCCAATGTATCTCATCTAAACCTCCTAACAAACTTATGAGGTAGACACTAGCTTTATCTCAATTGTGTCAGTGTGGAAACTGAAGCATAGAATACTTTGATTGGCCCCTGGTCACACAGCCTGTAAGGAGCAGGTCTAAGATTTGCACCTCACTAAGGCTCTTAGCCATTAGGCACTAATGAACACAGCAGACCTTCGATAAATTTCATTGCATGAATCAATGAATAAAATAATGATTGAAGGAATTCAGATTAAGTTGTTAAATCAAAATCTTCAGCACTTACTCATTAATGAACCAAGACTAGTTAGTTCCATACCCTCTCAAAGATCATTTAATTCTCTATATTAATCTGAATGTCATTTAAGGTGATAGCTGGATGATAAGTACATGGGGGTTCATTGTACTTTTTATTTTTGTGATTTTAGAAAATTTCCATACTTAAAGTTTTAAATGAATCAATCTTAGATCTTAAGATGTGCAATAACTAAGTTAAATCCACTCCATTCTTGAGCACGACCAACCTGAACTGAGATCAAACATAATTCTGAAATAGTTACTTAGAACTATTATTTTCAACAAGTTATTTTCAACAAATTAGTGGGACAACTTTATCAGATGAGTCCCTATAGATTTATATCGCAAACCAGAAGAAAAGGACCTGTTGCTATGAATGTATAATTAACAGATATTAATCTGTTGATTACATGTACTTACAAATTCAGAACGTGGATTAGATAGCAAAGTGTCATAATTTTTGGGTGTGAATGAATAGTATGCTAGCTTCTTGGGCCTAGAAAATTATTTTTTTTATTTATTTTGTTAATAGAAGCATACATTTCTAAAAACCTCATGCATTTAGTGACCTGAATCAACAAGAAGGCTACTATGATTATGATATGCATGCATACAACATGATATGTCCAGAGAGTGAAGCTCCAAATCTAGCCTCCCGGGTCAGCAGAACAATGGAAAGGGAAAGACAGAAGGCAGATGGACCTCCCAAAGGCCAGGGCAGAATGGACGAGGAATGCATGTAACTGAACACAGAACTGTACAAGGGTAACACCTGCATGACACAGTCCTAAGACTGAATCACCCAGACCAACTGTTTGTAACTGTGATTACCAAACTAGCACCTCACTGAGCACTGTGCTGCCTAATACCTGAGCATGGAAATTACTGTACTTCTGTGTTCAGTCGGTGGCGAGGAGTTAGGTGGTGGTGGTTTAGTCACTAAGTTGTGTCCCACTCCTTTGTGACCCCATGGACTGCAGCCCACTGTTCCTCTGCCCATTGGATTTTCAGGCAAGAATACTGAAGTGGATTTCCATTTCCTTCTCCAGAAATGCCACCTTTTAAAAAAGAATTAGATCCTTTTCTCCATGATGTAGGAAGCAAAGGAGGAAGGGGGAAAATGTCATAGGTTGAGGAGAGAAGTCCAAGTGTGACTTAGTCAGAGAATGGAAGAGTTAATAAATACATTATCACTTCACACTTAACCCTACTGATAACAGTACAGTGACTTTGACAAGTCACAGCCCCGTTTCTTCTGGAGCTACTGGTAACTTATCCCTTAGGATCATTGTGAGGACAAGATAAGAAGACACCTGCCATTGTTCCTAGCACCCAGTAGGTTTTATGCTTTTGCTTTTTCCAATACTTTGTCCACCTGATGCTAAGAGCCGACTCATTAGAAAAGATGTTGATGCTGGGAAAGATTGAGGGCAGGAGAAGAGGGTGACAGATGATGAGATGGTTGGATGGCTTCACCAACTCAATGGATGTGAGTTTGAGCAAACTACAGGAGACAGTGAAGGACAGGGAAGCCTGGCGTGATGCGGTTCATGGGGTTGCAAAGAATCAGACATGACTTAGTGACTGAACAAAAAGAAGAAATAGGTGTTTGATAAAGGATCATTCCTTTCCAAAGTGCAGCAACAAACTTGTTGATTGATTACAGGTAGAACAGCACTTCCAATATTTAAAATACCACTTTAATAGCAATCTAAAATGTTCTTAAATGTGCATTTTAATTTATTGCTATTAATGTATAATTAATAGATATTAATCTGTTGATTAATGTACTTATATATTCCAGAATCTGGATTAGTGATTCCTGGATTTCACTGCCAGAGGCCCAGGTTTAATCCCTGCTTGGGATATGAAGATCCCACAAGTGGTGGAGCACAGCCAATAAGATAAAATATGTAGGCAGACACCATTTTACAAAAGTCAAAACTAAATTGTGGTGATATAAATCAGAACAGTAACTGCCTTTGGGTAGTGGATTAACTAGAAAGAAGCACGAGGGAACTTTCTGGGTTATATAAATGCTACATACTTGACTGGAATGCTAGTTACCCAGGTGTATATGTTTGGCAAAAGTCATCAAACATTTAACACTTCTACATTTCAGTGTATGTAAAGCACCCCTCAATAAAAAATAAATAAATAGGGAAAGCTTAAATAATTAAATATTCTTGTACACTGATAACTTCTAAATGATTATTCCTAAATACTCCCTAAAATTACAGACTCACATATTCAACTTTCTATTTCACTCCTCTACCTGGTAGGCTAATGGCATCTCAAACTTTTCATGTTCTTATATAACCAACCTCTTGATCTTCCCATTAACCTGCCCCTTCCACAATCATCTTCCCAGTTAATGGCAACTCTGTTCTGCCAGGCAAAAAACTTGAGCGTCATTCCATTTTTCTCTTTCACACTTTATCCATCAAGAGACACTTTAGAAGATATCCATAACCACCTATGGCTATGGAAGCTGGATTATTACCACCATCTTCAAACTGGTCTTGTTTCCACATTTTCCTCCCCCACCCAACCCAGAGCCAGCCAATGAGTTTCTTTAAAATACGAGTTATAAACTTCAGAATAAGAAGGAAATGGATAAATCTGATGCTATAAAAATAAAAACTTCCTAATTATATAGAGTCTCAAAGTAGAGACATTGACCAACAACTCTATAGAAAAATGTACAATATGTAATATCCACAGAAAAAGAAACTCGAATAACTCTTAAACAAATGAAAAGATGTGCAACCACATTCACAATAAGAGATACGCAAATTAAAACTACACATTGATACCACTGCACTTCTATCAGACTGGCAAAAATCAAAAATGTTAAGGCTATGAGGAAATAGACACTATTACTAGAGGGAATGCAAAAGAGTAAATTCTCAATGAAGGGGGAATGTGGCAATGTCCAAGAAAACCATGTATTTACCTCTTGGCCCAGCAATATCACTTTCGGGATCTGATCCTAGGGATACTGGCAACAAAACAAAACTCACATGTGGGAGGCTTTTCACTGCAGCGCCATCTGCAATAGCAAAAGCCTGAAAACTATCAAATATCCCGCAACAAGGGCCTTCGTGGCTTACCTATGATACATCCACATCATGAAACCCATCTCCATAGATTGCTCCAGAATAATTCTCAGGGTATGTTGTTAACTGAAAAATGTGTTGCATGAAATAGGGTGTATTATGCTATATTTAATTTAAAAAGAGGGGATACAAATGTGAATATGTTTATATATAGTTGTAAGTGGACAGGAAAGCCAAAACCTTTTTTAAAATGACTAAACGAGTAGAAGAAAAAGATTGAAGCTAAATTTCTCTTCTTTTATGTATTTAATTTTGGAACCACATAAATGTTTTGTGTAATTAATAAAGGAAAATGCAACCTCAAAAAATAAAGAAAACTGAAATACATGAACCTAAATGTAGTATTTAGTTGGCAGTTTAACTACAAAGAGAGGAATTATTTTAAGTAACTTTATCACAGAGCAACATGACTGTATTTCCTAGTGGAATGTATTAAAAAGATTTTAAAAAATTCTTAAAATGTTCTCACTAATCATAATGTTACTAATTACATTGGTATTTCAATTCTGGAACCAAGATTTTCAGCAAGAGAAAAGATACATAAACATAAAATCAAAAAAATTAAGTAGAAATTCCTAAATTCTAACTCAATGTATTCTCTTTTTAAAATTTTATTTTTTTCTGAGCTCTACTCCCTGAAAAGGCCTATTAAAAGAATAAAAAATTCAATCCAGTGAGCAACCCTAGAGCTCACTTGTGGTCTCTCAATGGCATTTACCACTAAAAAGAATCAAGACTCCCAGGAGAAATAGCTGATTCCAAATGTGGAGAAGAAGATAGGCAAGATGAACCTGCAACATCTTGTTATACAAGAAAGCAAAGAAGCTATGAAAGATTACTGGAACAGTGTCAAAAGAAGTTAGAAGCAAATGTGAAGGGACTCACTATACAAAAGGACAATATTAGCATAAAAAAGAATAACTGCAATGAATAGAAAAACATAATTTATGCTTAAAGTTCATGAGTGGATAATGATACAAAAGGAAAAAACTCTCATTGGTCACCTATACAGGATGCTAAGGAATAAACTCTTCATCCTGAAAACTACTAACAAAGGGAAAGAATCAAGTATTTATCCTACCTTTCTTGTAGGAACTATACCTGAGGATGGTCAAATAGTAGATTAGGGAAAGTTCTTTATATAAAACTTGTTAATAAATGAAGAAAGACTGATAAAATCAGAAGTCAAAATTTACATTAAAAAAAAAATCAGAAATCACTATTTCATAACTAAAGAAAGTTGAGTGCCAAAAAACTGATGCTTTTGAACTGTGGTGTTGGAGAAGACTCTTGAGAGTCCCTGGGACAGCAAGTAGATTCAGTGAGTCCATCCTAAAGGAAATCAGTCCTCAATATTCACTGGAAGGACTGATGCTGAAGTTGAAACTCCAATATTCTGGCCACCTGATGTGACGAACTGACTCATCTGAGAAGACCCTGATGCTGGGGAAAATTGAAGGCAGGAGGAGAAGGAAACAAGAGAGGATGAGATGGTTGGATGGCATCACCGACTCAATGGACATGAGTTTGAGCAAGCTCCAGGAGTTGGTGACAGACAGGGAAGCCGGCGTGCCGCAGTCCATGGAGCTGCAAAGAGTTAGACACGACTGAGCAAATGAACAGAACTGAATGACAGAATCTGGACTTCCCAAGTGGCTCAGAGGTAAAGAATTTGCCTCCCAATGCAGGAGACCTGGCTTCAATCTCTGGGTTGGGAAGATTCCCTGGAGAAGGAAATGGCAACACTCCAGCATTCTTGCCTGGAGAAACCCACGAACAGAGAAGCCAGGCAGGCTACATACAGTCCATAGGGTCACAAAAAGTCAGACACACCTGAGCACGCATGCAATGATAATGAATCTAGTGATGATCATCAATGACCACTAAAATCAACAGACGAGAAGCTGATGGGAGTAATTTAATAATGAATGGATAACACCTGATTCTACTATCAACCTTATCACAAATAAAAAGAACCAAGAAAACATTCCATGTTTCCTAAAATGATGCAATAGAAAATACAGATCAGTATGAACATAGTATTCTTACCAAAAATCAAACTTCAATCTGAGTAATTTTCCAGATCCAACCACCAGTTTATAGGAAATAAAGAGGACAGAGGAACATATTAAATGAGATTGTGGGGATATGATTAGCAAAAGAATGCAGAAAATTCTATGGGACAAAAGACCCAGTTTCTTTAATAAACAAACTACAGAATGCAAAGCTGGAAAAGAATCCAAATCTGTATATTAAAAAGGAAATGAGACATGTTACCCAAAAGTAATGTGTGGACCTTAGATCTAGACCTGAACAAATGAAATGGGGGAAGAGGGGGTTTGACACAAGGAAATATTTGATAACAGTAAAGAATTCCTGCACATTTTTAGAAGAATAATGGTAGTGCAGTTTAAGTACACATTAAAAAACATGTTAAGTATTTAGGTATGCATTTGTATGACAGCAAGGATTTGCTTAAAAATAACCTGGGAGGAAAGGGCAGGTGAACATATAAGTGACATGAGACAAGATATATACTAGTAAAACTGCTGAAGCTGAGCGACGGGCATGGGGGGTTCATGACACTGTTCTCTCTACTTATGTATATGTTTAAAAGTTTTTCATTATTTCTCTGTCTGAAATTTTTTTATAATGAATAGCTGTTTTAAAGGAAATTTAAGCTAGGAAAAAAAGAAACTAAGTCACATATCATATCAGTACTCTGATCAAATCACCTCACCCAGGTCCTTACAGGACCATCTATGATCAGGTCTCCCCATGGCTTACCTGTCCAACCCCCCACATCTCCTGATCACTGTGCTCTAACCAACAGGTATCCTTCCTTGCTTTTCCATCAGCATATCAGTCTCACTTCCACCCCAGGACCTTTATACTTGCTGCTCCCTCCTCTTAGAACACTCATGTCCCATTACCTGCCTGGCTCACTCCCTCACTGTCTTCAGATCTCTGCTCAACCATCATCATCCTCATGAGGATTTCCCTGATCACTCTAAATAAAACAGCAAAATCTGCCTAGCACTCCCTATCCACCTAAGCTAGGGAATATTTTTCTCTGTGCCATATATCCCATTCTGACATCTGACATACTGTGTCTGTTAACTGTCTTTCTCCCTCACAAGCTCCATTGGAGGAGAGATTTTGTACTCTTTACTGCTATACGTTTTAGGCCTATAACAGTGCATAACTGCCTTTGTGTACTGTCAGTTCAATTCAGTGGCTCAGTTGTGTCTCTTTGCAACCCCACGGACTGCAGCATGCCAGGCCTACCTGTCCATCACCAACTCCCAGAGTTTACTCAAACTCGTGTCCATAGAGTCGGTGATGCCATCCAACCATCTCATCCTCTGTCATCCCCTTCTCCATCTGCCTTCAATCTTTCCCAGCATCAGGGTCTTCTCAAATGAGTCAGTTCTTCACGTCAGGTAGCCAAAGTATTGGAGCTCCAGGTTCAGCATCAGTCCTTCCAGTGAATATTCAGGACTGATTTCCTTTAGGATGGAATGGTTGGATCTCCTTGCTGTCCAAGGGACTCTCAAGAGTCTTCTCCAACACCACAGTTCAAAAGCATCAATTCTTCAGTGCTCAGCCTTCTTTATAGTCCAACTCTCACATCCATACATGACTACTGGAAAAACGACAGCTTTGACTAGATGGGCCTTTGTCGGGAAGGTAATGTCTGTGCTTTTAATATGCTGTCTAGGTTGGTCACAACTTTTCTTCCAAGGAGCAAGTGTCTTTTAATTTCATGGCTGCAGTCACCATCAGCAGTGATTTGCAGCCCCAAAAAATAAAGTCTGTCACTGCTTCCATTGCTTTCGCATCTATTTGCCATGAAGTGATGGGACTGGATGCCATGACCTTAGTTTTCTGAATGTTGAGCTTTAAGCCAACTTTTTCACTCTCTTCTTTCACTTTCATCAAGAGACTCTTTAGTTCTTCTTCGCTTTCTGCCATAAGGGTGGTGTCATCTGCATATGAGATCATTGATATTTCTCCCATCAATCTTGTTTCCAGCTTGTGCTTCATCCAGCCCAGCATTTCTCATGATGTACTCTGCATATAAATTAAATAAGCAGGGTGACAATATACAGCCTTGACATACTCCTTTTCCTATTTGGAACCAGTCTGTTGTTCCATGTCCAGTTCTAACTGTTGCTTCCTAACCTGCATACAGGTATCTCAGGAGGCAGGTCAGGTGGTTTGGTATTCCCATCTCTTGAAGAATTTTCCACAGTTTGTTGTGATCCACACAATCAAAGGCTATGGCATAGTCAATAAAGCAGAAGTAGATGTTTTTCTGGAATTCTTTTGCTTTTTTGATGGCCCAACAGATGTTGGCAATTTGATCTCTGGTTCCTCTGCCTTTTCTAAATCCAGCTTGAACATCTGGAAGTTCATGGTTCACATACCATTGAAGCCTGGCTTGGAGAATTTTGAGCATTACTTTGCTAGCATGTGAGATGAGTGCAATTGTGCAGTAGTATGAGCATTCTTTGGCTTTGCCGTTCTTTGGCATTGGAATGAAAACTGATGTTTTCCAGTCCTGTGGCCACTGCTGAGTTTTCCAAATTTGCTGGCATGTTGAGTGCAGCACGTTCACAGCATCAACTTTTAGGATTTGAAATAGCTCAACTGGAATTCCTTCACCTCCACTGGTTTTGTTTGTAGTGATGCTTCCTAAGGCCCACCTGACTTCGCATTCCAGGATGTCTGGCTCTAGGTGAGTGATCAGGCCCACTGTGATTATCTGGGTCATGAAGATCTTTTTAATATAGTTCTTCTGTGTATTTTTGCCACCTCTTCTTAAGATCTTCTGCTTCTGCTAGGTCCATACCACTTCTTTCCTTTATTGTGCCTATCTTTGCATGAAATGTTCCCTTGGTATCTCTAATTTTCTTGAGGAGATCTCTAGTCTTTCCCATTCTATTGTTTTCCTCTATTTCTTCCTGTGAACTGTAGGAGTTAAATAAATACTTGCTGAATGAATAACTCTGGATCAGACTAGCAGACAAAGTAGTTGTGGGGAGCAGGAGTGTAACAGGAGGAGGGAGAGATCAGATGAGCACAGAAAAGCAGAGATAAGATTGAGAAAGGTCCCAGAGCCCTTCCTCCTGGTTCTAAGCTATTCATAAGGCACAGCTGTACTTCTTGAGTTGCTCAACTTCACGATGCTCTTCAACTTTAACTTCACTTGCTTTTCATTATCGGCCACTGAAAGGTGTTTGTTTTTTTAAAATATAGAAGCTTTGGCAACTTTCCTGAACCCTACCTATAGGTGATACAGAGAGAAGGAAAGGTGCAAGGGAACATCAAAGACTCTTCAATATCCAAAGCTCCAGGAGCAGCTCCTTTCTGCCTGCAGTGTGGGAGAGAAGGGAGCTGAGTAGAGAGACTACAGTCTCTGCAGTCAGAATGCCCAGGGCAAGAATTCTGACTTTGCTATTTACCACTTGTACGTAACTTGGTAAAGTTATTCGGCACCTCTGTACTCGTTTTCTCACCAATAATATAGAAATATGAACATCTAATTTGTTCTACTTGCATGAAGTCAACTGAGTGGGTGGCATATAAACCAGAGGTGGTCAGAGCTGGTTACTTATTAGATTCAGCCCGTGAGTTTCTGAAAAATACAGGTGTGTGGGCCCCAACCTCTATCTACTAAACCAGGAATCCCACAGACAGGGCCTGGAAATGCATACAGATGTCATTACAGCACTTTGGATGCATTTCTGACTTTTATATAGCCACTGCACCTGGGAACTCTGCTATACAACAGAAGTTATATAAAGAAAACCAGGAATAGTCATAAGTAACTGATATAAAGTACATTATTATTTTTTTAAGCTATTATTTAACCTTACAAGTAAATAGCCATGAATTCCAATAGACTTCAAACTTCTTGAGGACGGGAATCATGTATTCTCCGAAGCACCGAGCAGTGAATTACTAGGCACACAGAAGTTGTGGAAGAAATACTTATTAAATGACTCAATGAATAAGAGTATTAACTAATTTTGTAAGTAACATAAAACACCATTTTATTTTTTTTATTTTTTATAAAACACCATTTTAAAACGATAAAATTAAAAATACTAGTCCTTGATTTGATATTATTCCTGACAATGCTGTCTTCCAATCACATTGGCTTCACATTTATCCAAGCAGTTTTAGTTACAGAAACACTAAAAGGATCTTACTATAAGGTATTATGTTTATCACATGGTCTTGTGGCACACGCGTCAGTATGTTATGTACCAGAACTTCAAGGTACGGACCAGATGGCTTCTAGGATCCTTTCCAACTCCTCTATGGAAAGGCTGCATTTAGGCAGTGTCTTAAAGAATGGACCGGACGCAGACAGAATAATTATGGGAAAAGAACACTGCAGGGGAAATCATCATATTCACAATGATGATTCTTCTAGTGGGGAATGAAGTAAAACAAAGATAAGGAAAAGCAGATGAAAGGATTTTTAACAAAATGTAATTAGCATAAAAAGAGTGAGTAAATGAATGATAACCTAGCCAAAATTCCCAATTAAAATCAAAATGATATGGTCATGGCATTTCTTGCCAAAAGAGAGCATTGTTTGAGAGATGTGTGAAAACAGAATGGCTGCTCCGTTTGCCAGGGAGATGTTTAGTGGACTGAGGACTCCACTTTTTTAATCACTCTGGGTGGTTAGAGTGACACTCTGGGTGTCACTCTGTGGTAATGATGGAACCCAGCTTAACAGAAAATTCAAAGTCATTCCTCTGTACGTTGATGAGGAATAACCACCAGGCAGGCTACTGGTCTGGCCAGAATCGAAGTCAACATTTCAAAGCATGGGCAGACACTTTAAAGAGCCTTTCCAGAATTAAGATCTCAGTGTCAATTATTGAAATCTGTGAGACAGAAATAAGGAGGAGAGAAACTGAGGGAGAGAGAAATGGACAGTGTGGTTAAAATGAAAGCCAACAGGGGACTATTTACTTATGCCTCCAGCACATTCTGTGAAACAATGAACAAAAGTTAGAGAGGATCTGACTTTAAGGAGTGGGTGATGGATGTATTAAAATTTATTAGATGTATCTCTAATTATTAGGTTATTAAACGCATCTAAATTTAGGTTGAAGAAGTTATTTCTCACATTATGAAAGGTGTTAATGCTGTTTTATTTGAGGTGCTCTACTCCTCTATCAAGATTGCCGGGAGAAATATCAATAACCTCAGATATGCAGATGACACCACCCTTATGGCAGAAAGTGAAGATGAACTAAAAGGCCTCTTGATGAAAGTGAAAGAGGAGAGTGAAAAAGTTGCCTTAAAGCTCAACATTCAGAAAACTAAGATCATGGCATCTGGTCCCATCACTTCATGGCAAACAGATGGGGAAACAGTGTCAGACTTTATTTTGGGGGGCTCCAAAATCACTGCAGATGGTGATTGCAGCCATGAAGTTAAAACACACTCTCTCCTTGGAAGGAAAGTTATGACCAACCTAGACAGCATATTAAAAAGCAGAGACAGTACTTTGCCAACAAAGGTCCATCTAGTCAAGGCTATGGTTTTTCCAGTGGTCATGTATGGATGTGAGAGTTGGACTGTGAGGAAAGCTGAGCGCCGAAAAATTGATGCTTTTGAACTGTGGTGTTGGAGAAGACTCTTGAGAGTCCCTTGGACTGCAAGGAGATCCAACCAGTCCATCCTAAAGGAGATCAGTCCTGAATATTCATTGGGAGGACTGATGCTGAAGTTGAAACTCCAATATTTTGGCCACCTCATGCGAAGAGTTGACTCATTGGAAAAGACCGTGATGCTGGGAGGGACTGGGGGCTGGAGGAGAAGGGGACGACAGAGGATGAGATGGCTGGATGGCATCACCGACTCCATGGGCATGAGTTTGAGTAAACTCCGGGAGTTGGTGATGGAGAGGGAGACCTGGAGAGCTGTGATTCATGGGGTCGCAGAGTCGGACACAACTGAGCGACTGAACTGAACTGAACTGAACTCCTCTATTAATTTATTTTTTAATTATTGTTATGTGATATGGAAGTAAAGATGGCAAAGCAAAGGGTAGCTGGAGAGCTGGGCTTACTAAACTGGCTCTGAACTCATTAAGAAGCAATAAATAGGAATTTTGTATATCTTAAGATATACAAAAATTTTGAAGAAAGTAGACAAGTTAAATGATAGAAAGGTTTTTCAGTTTGTGCTAAATACAACAGAGAAAACTATTAACTAGATCAACAGAAAAGGCCAGTCTGGGGAGATTTTTAAAATACCAAGAGCAAAACTAAAAAGACATTCAAGGAGAATTACAGGAAGTCACAGAAGTGAGATATAAGGAGAAAGAAGTGGATGAGACTTCTGGTTCTACACAGTCATCATTTACAAGTAATCATTAAGAAAATCACACCCAATGAACACTCCTGGGTTTACAATCATAGGAGGAGAAAGCAATAACCACTTTATATGATGTGGTTTAGCAGAAAGAGACTGAGCTTTAGATAAACAATGCTAGATACAAAACACGACTCTACTGCGCTGCCACCTCCTAGCCTTGTAAATTCTGCAAGTCAAGTCCCTGTGACCTTGTTTCACCTGTTAACAACGCAATGAAACCTACACCTTATAGAACCATTCACTGGAGGTAATGCACATAAGGTACTTACCACAGCACTAGGCAGGTGCTGCTATTACTGTGATAATCATGAACATTATTAGCTTCATAAATATTATGTAGCAAAGGAGTCAGTCAACAAAAATTGACTGGTTACGTATTATATGCCAGGGTAGTAGTGCGAGGTATGAAGAAGATTAAAAGATAGACTTCGGACACTTATTTGAAAGGAGAGAAAAAAGAGAAAAGCCAAGGAAACATGATAAAACATTAGAAAATATTTTAATAGCATTCAATTTTATAATTTTTTAAAAAGTCTTCTCTTCTTGAAATTTTGAAAATACATCAATGGTCAGCTTTTTATATACCAACCACAGGAACACATACGGGAAATGCTGATATCAGCAACATAACGGTTTGTAAGCTAAAGGAAAAGAATTAGCATATATGCAAAAAAGGTTGTTAATGGGGTCACTAATGCAAGGGATGGCAACCCACTCCAGTACTCTTGCCTGGAAAATCCCATGGACGAAGGAGCCTAGTAGGCTGCAGTCCCTGGGGTCACGAAGAGTCAGACACAACTGAATGACTTCACTTTCACTTTTCACTTTCATCCCCTGGAGAAGGAAATGGCAACCCACTCCAGTGTCCTTGCCTGGAGAATCCCAGAGACGGTGGAGCCTGGTGGGCTGCCATCTATGGGGTCGCACAGAGTCGGACACAACTGAAGTGACTTAGCAGCAGCGATACAAGGGAAAGTCTAGGTTAGAACTACCAGGAGGAATCTATAATCTCGAGGCCCATCCAAACCACAGGTACACCTTGGCTCTAAGAACAAGATACCAGCACAACAGTTTCTACAAAATGTGCCCTGCACTCATGAATTCCTGTCCCCCAGAATGAAGAGTAGACAAAAAGATAAGACCTAAAGAACACACAGCTTCAGAGGGCCAAGGCACCCAAGAGAAAGAGTTCAAAGCTCAAAACACAAGAGGTAGCAGCCTACAGTATTTAAAAGGATGAATTAAAAATAAAAGCTCTTACATAATAATATAAACTAAAGATATAAATCTCAAATTAACAATTAAAATTATTTTGATTTACCTGATTGTTTAGAATTTCTTTCTTTCCACTGAATATTTTTGCATTTGATCTGGTTTTGTCTCTCTTTTCGGAGTCGTTCTAATCTTTGAGCTTGAAAAGAAATATTATAACTATAAGTTTGTCAATGAAAGTTTACTATAAACAAAGACATAATTAACTACCTTTATATGAATAAAGATGTTTTATATTGCATATGTAGGGGAAAAGTCATAAAATTTTAAAGGTGGCACCCCTGAAAAGCAAATACCAACAAAAACATGAAAATATTCTTGATTTATAATTGAAATTAGAGGATATAAAACATTAATAGAGATCATAAAGATAGTATTAACATGGAAGAGAATAATAAAATGTGAAAACTTCTGTGATTAATATGACATTTCATTATATAAATCATTAATAACGGTCTTAAAGGAATTTTAATGCACAAATGAACTGAAGTGAATATTACATTACAGGAATAAAATTACTGTTATGAATTACTCTACCCGTTTCAAAAATTAAAGATAAATGAACTCAGACTAGACTATTAAAGTTTTAAATATAAAATCCTTTATCTAAAAATCATGAAAATTATAAAATGTCAAAGCTATATAAATTAGCATAGCTTTTCTTCAGTGGGCTGAAACAGTTTATAGGTAGTAAAATAAATGATTTGTATCTTTGTAACATTAGTCAAATCTTAAAAAGAACAATTTTTCTTATACAAAATTTTAAGATATGCTGAGAGGATTAAAAAGTAAATTCCTTGGTCACTCAAATACCCCACAATCTTAATTATTAGCAGCTAAGTGCTAGCTTAAGAAATTCCAAGAACAAAAACAAAAGCATCACCTTAAATTATGCATTTGTGATTATACTACCATTGGCTGCTCAACCTTCAAATGTCAGTTAACTGGGTCTTTTAAAGAAATACTGTCCAGCACACAATACTGTCCAGCACGTAGAGACTATAATGGAAAAGAAAGCCACAACTTAGGCCACCTCTTCAAATTAGGCTACTCTTGCTCATCTTCAACTTGCTATCTTGGCCCAATGCTAACAAAAATAAGTAAAATAAAGTTTTCTTTCAACTGCTTTCAAGGTAGGAAATCGTACATCCCTGCCTTAGCATTGTGGCAGTGAAACACTGAAACTAATCTTGCTAAAATTAAACTATGCTGGCAAAAACATTCTGACAACGTCACTCTATCGAACCAAATTCCACAGAAGCAAAATACATTCAACTGCAATTAATAAATTTGAAGGGTACAGCCAAAGTATTATAATCATAAAGCTCTCAATTTAGCAGCATTCTCCTACTAAAACCATTCACCCTGTCATAAAAGATATCTCAATAACTTGCAAGGAAGTCAGTTTCAACTAGAGAACTGTGAATCAATGGTTCGAAATTATATTCAAACCTTCACTCGAATCCTATTTTGCTAAAAGTTCCTTTAATACTGGGAAATGCTCTTAACTATTTTCATCACAAGAGCAAATTATTCTTTGTATTGACAGGTGTCACAGAAGGCTGAATTCTGAACCAAAACCTTAACATGCTTTGTAGTGTAAACTGTATCCTGTTCTACCAGCAGTACTCCTTCACATCCATTTTAGATTCGGACTATGAAAATAAACATGCAAATATTTTCAGGGTTCTACTATATATCCTGCATTACTTTTCCTGGGAGTTAGTTAGCAGGTTACTGCCACTGATTAGGAGATTATATTTTCTGATTATCTAAATAAAAAAATTATCTCATAGAACACCATCATATTAAAGAAACTACATTATATAGTCTAAATAGTTGATCTACGTCAAGGACTTCATCCCATACTCCTCGAAATGCTCCCCAAAAACATAAGCTGGAAAAGGGGAATGAATTTGTAAAAGCTAACGACTAAATATACATATGCTAAAACTGAGCATTTTCAGGCCACGAATACCAAAGGGTAGAGAGATCAACTAAATAATGTATCAAAAACAGGGGCACCTCTTCTCATCTCACCTCCCAAGCAGGAATTCCAACTAAAAGCGGCCTTAACAAACAGCCGGCTGTCTCCCTCCAATCCGCCACCCGGGAGGACTCCTCCAAGGGCAAGAACTGTCCCCGGCAGCGGCACTCAGCGTCTGGCCAGCTCTCCGTATTAAAGGTGCTTTATCACCTAACCTGAACCCTGCCTACTGGTAATAGCGTTGCTCTGGTAAAGATCCTCAAGACAGTCCACTTCCCTGTCTACATGGTGACTTTTAGAACAGAATCTCCAACGTTCCTCTCAGTCACTTTCTCACTTACTCCTCCTGTCTGCTTCCTTCTAAGAGCGTCATTCCAGAGACTCTCACCATCCAGTCGCAGAGATGGAGAGACGCCTCAGACTGTTGGTGTGATACATTCATGTTCCCATCAATGCAGAGTAGCCTTTCCCATTAAACCCATTCCAACACTATGAATTCTTCTATAAGACTGTTTACTGATTTAAAGCTCAGAAGACAGGACCAAAAGGCAATGTTTACCTGTATTTGAGCGTCTTCTAATACCAAAGTCCCAACTTGAGGTAATATCGACCGACTGGGCGTACACATAGCCCTGAGTCTCACCATTGCTTCCCTGAATTTCTGACCCACTGTCTCCAGGCATTGAAGGAGGATGAATCTTCTCTAGGTCAACATCATGATCAATGAGAACCATCTCACACATTCCTGTGTCATCACTGGTCACATGGGACTGTCGAATATGAGCTAGAATGATAGTTGGATTGTCCAAGAAGGCCATCCTTTCTGTGGGCCAATTTCCTTAAAAGGCTATTTTCTCCTCTTCATATTGTTTCACGGGCTCAACTACCTAGAAACATGATGTACACAGCAACATTTAAGAATAAGGCAGAGAATGACTGAATCATTTTTCAAACAAATTCAATGTGGTAAAAACGCTACCTCGAAAATCAACATTTATCCCTGTAGCTAGGAGCTTAAAAGGATTAAGTCTAAGCTGAAAGGAAATCCTTAAAAGCACTTGGGGCTACTGGTCTAGTCAATGAGATCTCCACCGTATCAGAGAAGATGGCTTGCTCTTTTATAAAACAAATAACAGTAACTCCTTAGTCAGCCTACTCAAAGCACATAACTACTGTTAAAACAATAAATTTTCCTTTCTTCCTCCCTTCATTCCTATGTAGTCTTCTCACTACTTTATAAGGTCATGGGGGAACAAGCTGTATTTTCCTCAAATGATGTGCTAAAGTATGAAACTGTATTTCTTCAGTTTATATTCCCCTCTCCTGTCATAGTTGTGAAATGTCTAAAAGGGCACAGACACGTTTTCTGAGTTACCAAGAATTTTACAAAAATGTACCATCAAAGTAATTTTGTTCAGTACATACATTTTCCTTCCTTCTGATTCAAGACAGTATTGTGCTTTTAAAATAAAACTTATTAATCAAACTTGTCTGCTACCAGATTAATTTCTTATTTTAGAAACCTAATTATAAGAACTGCTTCCTGAATCCTGTTAAAACTGAAATGATGTTTATTCTGGGAACAAAATGGTACCTCCTCAGTTTTATAAATGGGAATACTCAACAAGGAAGATATTACAGGATAGCAATTAGGAACCTAAGGGCTTACAGGCACAACTGGGTTCAGATTCTGGTCCTATCACTTGCTAGCCACGTGAGCTTGGTCAAAGTAACTTTAACTTCACTGAGCCTGTTTTCTTTCATTTACAAAATGGAGATGATGTGGGGATGAAAGGATATACAGAAGATTATGCGGGTAAAATACTTATAAGAATAACTGGTACATAATTAAAAATTAGCTGCTCTTAATAATGATGGTAAAAATATCATTACCAATTTCAAAGTTCAATTTTTGTTTAAAGTAATCCTAAAATATGTCAACAATTTATCCTTTTCTCGTAAGTACACAGCAGGTAAAATAAGTGTGTTTCCTTTGTAACAGGACTCTGCAGGTCATCTGAGTCATCTTTTTGCTCCTCTAAATCAGTTAGGAAGTGCAGGGAATGTGAAAGCCAGGCTGAATACGTTCCTAGGAACAGTCCTGGCAGATATTTATTCTTAGAAGGACCTAGAATACCATGGTTTTGTCATTATTTCTTCTGGAAATAGAACATGGGAAATCTAGTTAATATTATTTCAGCTAACTGAAATTTTAACATTTTCTATCTGGCAACATATCATTCTATTAACATCATTTGGTGGATCTTAAAGATACTGAGAGGAAGTTTAACTAAGGAGCATCTCTAATCAAGTGAATTACATTCATCTTCATTTTTTCCCTTAAATGTGCACTAAGTACATATTTTACACAGACGCTAATGGGAAATGCAAAGATAAGGTAAGGCTGAGTCAAAGAGTTCATACCCTAATATAGACCTAGTATATCTCCTAATATCATGGGATTCTTCTAAGTGTCAAATTTCTGAGACATTTAGTCTTAGAAACACTAATGTCAGCCCACAACTTTAAGTGTAATAATCACAAAAAAATTACAGAAATAAAGGGGAGCATTTAACTTTCACTTGTAAAAATAAGGACTTCTTATGTAACAACAAAGAGATGTATATAACCATAGAATCAGTTATGACAGTATTTGTTTTGTAACAGAACCACAGAATCACAGATCAAGAGCGCTTCATCATTACAGCAATCACGATAAGCATCTTCTCCATGAAAGTAAGGCACCAGCACGGGGGCAGGTGCTTTTAACTTCATACTGACTAGTTCGCCCCTGTAAAAACTAAGGGCTTCAGTGAGAAGCCACACACTTAAAGGGTATTCTGACACCAAAAGGGCTTCCCAGGTGGCTCGGTGGTAAAGAATCCTCCTGCCGATGCACGAGTCACAGGAGACGTAGATTCGATCCCTGGGTTGAGAAGATCCCCCAGAGTAGGAAATGGCAACCTATTCCAGTATTCTTGCCTAGAGCCTGGAGGCCCACAGTCCATGGGGTCGCAGAGAGCCAGACACGACGGAGCATGCACGCATGTGTTGGCACCAAAAAGCCCAAGCACAAAGCAGCAAAAGTACACTTTTGGCAAAAGTATATTCAATAGGACCTTTTTCAGGAAGACGAATCTGTTCCATCATCTCTTCTGGAGAAGAGTTATGGGCAAACACTTCTGAAGGCACATACCAACTCCCTAACTATCCTAACAGAACAGAGACCCCCAAAACACCCTAACATGAGCAGATATCTTCTCTATTAGTATACACTATGACTTCCTACAATTAGGAATCTATATGTATCATTCAACAAATATTTATTCAGTGCCAGTTCTGACAGGGAACTCTGACAGGACTATCCCGAAAAGCATGGTTTCCACGACCTGTGACATGTACTTGAGGATTTGGACTGAAAGTTCCACAAGGTCAGGGGCCATAATACCATATCCTTTCTGGCAACAAAGCAGTTTACACATGGCAGGAATTCTATAAATGTTGCTGTCTGACTTTCAAGGACTACATAATTTTGTTTCAGAGATAAATTATATATGAACATGTCATGTGTATGATTATAAAGAAAGAACTGTTTTTTAAAAAAATTAATACAGGCACGAGAACTTCTCTACAATGTACCTTCAAAACTGTCACCTTGGGACACTATCAAATTATTCCCAAAATACTTATCAAAACCAAAAAAATATGTTTTAAATCATCTGAAGACTGGCAAATTATCATTTGAAGGTCGATTTGAATTCTAAGACAAAGGTATTCCAGAAAAGCAAGTTCTTTTCTTGGATCAGTTGTGCAAAGATCAAAGATCTTTACAACCAAATGATGGGACTTCCTGGTGGTACAATGGACAGGAATCGCCTGTCAATGCAGGGGACACAGGTTCAATCCCTGGTCTGGGAAGATGTCACACACCGCGGGGCAACTAAGCCTGTGTGCTAGAGCCCACAAGTGATGACTACTGAGCTTTAGGGCCCGTGAGCACAATTACTAAAGCCCACGCACCCTAGAACCCTCGGTGGCAACTACTGAACCCATGTGCTGCAACAGCTGCTACTGAAGCCCGTGTGCCTAGAGCCCATGCTCCACAACAAGAGAACGCACTGCCACAAGAAGCTCGTGCACTGCAATGAAGAGCAGCCCCCGGATTCACTGCAACTAAAGAAGCAATGAAGACCCAGCACAGTCAAAAATAAAAAGCAAATTAATTTTTTAAAAATGTTGGCAGGAGTTCAGAGAAACGGGCACTTTCAGGTACTATCAGAAGGAATGAAAATTGAGGCTTTTTAAAGGGTAGTTTGGTAGTACCTAACAAAGTGTAAAACAGGAGTACCCTTTGGACAACACCACTTCTAGGATTTGCTCTAAGGAAACAACTGCAAAAATATTTATCTCAGGACTGTAACACTGAAAGTCTGAAAGTAATCTAAACATCCTTTAACAGTGCATATGCCATGACACATACATATGACAGAATACTACACAGTAATTTAAAACACATAGTAGAGAATGGATGAACAAAATGTGGTACACACATACAATGGACAGTTATTCAGTCTTAAATATTCTAAGACATGTTAAAACACAGAGGAATTCTGAGGACATTATGCTACATGAAATAACCCAATCACAAAAGAACTAAGAATCAAAACAAAAAATCAGAACAAAGAATCAAATCCAAGAGCTTGGGATTTAAACCACCCTGTAGCCTCTCGAAACTAAGAGGAACAAAAACTACAATAGCTACAATAAACATGATTTTTTAAAAACCTGTTGTTGAGTTCAGGGCCTGAAAGAAATTTCTCTCATGGGTCCTCATGAAAGATGTAAGACGGTAAATGTGCTATGCAGTAGACTAGACCCTTAGCCTTCCCTCCAGTAATGCAACCATGATTTGTACGGAGCACACGTAATGACTGTTCCAAACTAAAAATCATAACATTTTACACATGAAATGAACTCCAGAGATCATCTACTTGTTGATCTGAAACCACAGAGGAGGGTTCTACTTTAAATCCCCAGTTAGGTGTGAGTATCTTTTAGAAAATGCCCAGAAATTCAAGCAACTTCAGCTACAAAGTCTACACGTAAAATATTCTCTGTCTCCTTAAATAGCCCCACCAGAAGCAAATGAGTCCCCCTTACACTTCTTCACTGCCGAAGGACCTGAGATAGCAATGTGACTTAAGATGCTCACACCCAGCCAACAACTGAAGGGAAATTCCTGTTCCTGAACTTTCAAAACACCGCACATTCACTTCCCTCTGCCAGACAGACTTCACAACCCCCTCACCTGCAATCTGTGAAAACTTGTCTGAATGAGCAACAGCCTGGGGCTTCTCGAAGGTCTGCAAACTCCCAATCAAAAATTACTGCTGCCCCATCAATGTGTCATATAAATGTTGGCATGTTAATTGTGCATTTATAAGATTGTTAATGGTTAGTTAATTTACCTCCCACACTATTATTGTACTTGAAATGATTTAACGTCTGCTGAGGGAGTTAACAACATGTAACAGCAGATGCGAGATTTTTTCTTTACCGTTCCACACTGTACCCCGACTTCATGCTATTAGCATTAGGCAAGCTGAACCTAATTCCTACACAAGATTCCTTAGGAATAGTATAGAGGCACTGACATATATTTTCCATAACCAGAAATGATCATAAATTAGAAAAACAAAGGCTTTTTATTAAGTACAAAGTTTTCAATTTATAAAAACTGACAGACCCTGTTTTTTACTAAGATTTCAAAATTCTTTCATCTAGTTAAAGTTCAGAATTCTTAAGTCCTGAAATTAGAAAATAAGTGAAATGACCATTAAAACAAATGTACTTTATTGATTTTAAATCTTTTTCCAGCTCTCTCCAATGTAAATCTAAATTAAATCTTCACTTACTTTTTATAGAAGAACAAAATTGAGTCTTTTCCCCCCTCAGGAGATTAAAATCTTCTCCATGTGAATATGCCCAATTTAATTAAACAGTAAACAGTGAGACCTGACAACTGGAGAGTTTAACTTTTCCCCTTCACATTTTTATATCTACACTTTGACTAAAAGTACTTACTAAATTACAACAACAGAAAAGAGATGCTTGTATCTTCTTCTGAATAGTATGGTATTCATTCACTAAACATCACTGGGAACTAGGCACTGGGACTCATACAAAAAATTATATGAACACTGACCCGCACCCTCCAGATGCTTACAAGCTTCAGCAGATGAGCCATGTGTGTGCATACATAACAGTAACGTAAGGCAATATGCTAACCAGCAAATAAGACACTAAGACAGTATGTTTTCCAAGAGACGAGAAAGTTGCAGAAGGCTTCAGGAAGGAAGAAGGTGGGAGTAAGGCTTTTATTAGGCAAGAACATAAGGAGAACAGCAACAGGGGACAATTACTGAGCTTCTTACTCTCACTTGTACTTTTCAGGCAATCACATAGTTCATCCTTACTACCACCCCAGGAGGTAAGTATTAATATTATCCTCATTTTATAGATTATAAAAAAAATTAAAGGTTTAAAGGCATTAAGTAACTTGCCCAAGGTCACATGGTAGATTTTTGAGTCTTTTCAGCTCCTTCTGTCAATGGGCTTACTTGTCATTTGCTTTGACCAACAGAATGTAGTCAAAGTAATGTGGGATTTCTGAATCTCGGTCTTAGGAGACTCTGTAGTTTCTGTTGCAGTCTTCTTTGAACCATGTGAATCACAAGAAGAGGTTCAGGATAAAAGACAAATGCAGAGAGGCTCAGCTGTCAGTCATCCCAGCTACTCTGATGCCACCCCCACCATGAGAGCCTGAGGTCATGTGGGAACAGTGAGACCCTCACCAACCTACCAGGACACCAGGTCTCCTCTCCTATCAAGTGTCTCCTGTGGACGAAGGGACCCTGACCCTGGATTTTTCTTTCCTTGTACCACTAACATCCACCTGAAATGACTCTGAACCTTACCATCAGCCAAGATCCAGGTAAAAGGAGCCTGGTACAGTACCGTGCCTCTCAAACTTGTCCACGGACACACCTGAAGGGCAGAGGAGAGTAATCATAAATCAAGGTAAGAGAGAACCTAGAGGGAGCCACCTAAAGCAACATGCTGTAAGAAATTTATTTTTAGAGTTCATTCATATTTTGCATTCTAGCCTATAATATACTGCACCTGTATGTCTTCAGAGAAAAAAATATTTTACCTTTGAATATAATCACTAAAACAGATAGTCCTGGAAGACGTGCCATGCTTACTTTATAGCTTCTAGGACCAACTGGCACATATTGAGATTCTCAACACCTCATTTTGAACAGACTCTGGTGTCAGAAATATCTGATTGTCTGAAGATAAAATGGTCCTTTATCAAAGGGTAATTCAAGATCTAAATTTTGCTCAAAATGTTTCCTATGACAAGTATGAAGAACAACCGTAATTAATAATAACACTAATCTATACATGAAGTTCTAAGCACAGGTTAGACAAAAATTTCTATTATAATGAAGCTATTATAAAACAATCAGTATTTTCAAAGTGTTTTTGAAATCTATTTATTAGTTATTTGAAATTATTGTTATTAGCAACAGCTGTGAAACTTCAGACAACCTACCCACCCACCACCTCCAAAACTCCAAAGCTGCCAATGTTTCTGGCTGTTACAAGAAATCTGCTAGTCTGGGGCAATGTAGCCCTCAATTATTTTTCCAGTGAGTGTTATCTCTCTGAGATAAGAGATTAGATTGACACTTGTGATAATAAACAAACAATTTTAGGTTTTAAGATTCCAGAATTAAAAAAAAAAAACAAGATTCCAGGTAAAAATTATTTATAATTTTACCAAAAGAAATGAATAATGCCAAAGAAACTAGACTGCTTCTCAATATGAAATTACCAATATAAGAGTTGAAACCACAAGTAACACTCAACCACTACCAAATATTCATTCATTGATATCATTCATTCAACAAGTATTTATTAAGCACTTACTATATGCCAGGTATCAGAAATACAATGCTGAGCAAAAAAATTTGAAAAGACTTGACCACTGCTTTCATGGAGCTGAAAGTGCACATAGCAGTCAAAATTTTAAAATGGCTCCAGAAATTCTTCTCTTGATATCCAGGCCTTTGTGTTATTCCCTCCCCTTGAGTCTGGGTGGAACCTGACTTGCTTCCAGCCAACAAAGTATCACATAGGTGATGGAAGAGTCATTCCCTTGACTACTTTCTGTTAGCTAAGGCTTCGCACTAAGCAATTGAGGAGAGAGATTTGAATTTGGAGATTTCCCTGCCAGCACTGAAAAAGCAAACAGTCATGTTATGGAAATAGGCAACGCAAGAATCTGAGAGCAGCCTCTAGGAGCTGAGAGTGGTCCCAGCCAAGGGTAACAAGGAAATGGGGACCTTTACGCTGGAATTCACTAACACGTTAATTTCATCCCTTTGAGACTCTCAGCAGAAACCCCAGCTGAGGGAACTCCCTGGTGGTCCACAGGTTAGGACTCCATGATTCTACTGCTTGGGGACCCAGGTTCAATCCCTTGTCAGGCAACTGAAATCCCACAGCTGCCTGGTATGGCCAAAAAAGAGAACAGAGAAAAAGGAAAAGGAAAAATGAGGAAACCCAACTGAAGCCATGACTCCTGCCACACTGAGAGACAATAAATTTGTGTTGTTTTAAGCTGCTAAGTTTGTGGTAATTTGTTATGTAACAATAGAAATGAAAATATTAATATATAGGGCAGGAAAACATCCTAAACCCCTTTACCTTCACACACAACATTTAAGGCTCTTTACAATCCAGTTTCATTCATCTGCCCTTTCTTCCCAGCATGCAACTCCCAGGACTATTCTGAACACAGTCCTGCCTTTGGTAACAACACTTCCTTTGTGCGAGATGTGCCCTTATCTTCCAATACAAACTTTCTTCTAAGTCCAACTCAAATATTTCATCTTCTATGAACCCTTTTCCAACCTCCAGGGTCCAAACTGTTTTGAAAACACTTTATTTCTACCTTCAATACAGTTAGCTATGTGAATATCATGTTTAAGGAAGTCTCTGATTCAATTCTAGATTCAGAAATGTGGTTACTCTATTAAGGTATAAATCTCTCTCCCTCAATCACTTGTGGTTACTGAAGATAGAAATCCCTGGACTCTCACCAACAGTAATGCAGTGGTTCTAATGTGGTGGTTCTCAACTGGAAGGCAATTTTGCTCCTCAGAGCAAAGATCTAGGGACATTTCTGGTTGTCATACTGGGGGTGGGTGCTATCAGCATCTAGTAGGTAGATGCCAAGAATGCTGCTAAACATCACACAATGCCCAGGACAGTACCCTCAACAAAGTATTATACCTCCCAAAATGTCAACATTAAATAATGCTGAGGTTGAGAAGGCTTATAGTGACATGTTGTTTGAAGCCACTAAATCTGTAGTAATCTCCAACCCTCTCAGAATGGTTTCAGTAATACCAAGACTAATACATATATATATAACTTTGCTACTAAAATCTATGCTCAAACCTTTGAAGGTACAGAATGAAGTACAACTCCTAGTTTCTGGTTTCTGAAATTTTATCCTACCCCAAGGAGGACCAAAGCTCAAATTACTACAAGAAAGATAAGCTGCATTCCTCCAAACTTGTAACTTGATCTGAAGACTGCCTATACTTCTTCACCTGCCCTCCTCCTACTCATTCTTCTAAATCCAGCTCAATGGTCAGTTCTCCAGGGAGACCTCCCTTAAAGAAGCCCACAGACCAGGCTAGCTGCTCCCACACGGTCCCACCGCACTACATATCATCACTACTTCTACCAAATAATTAATCCAGTACATTGCCTGTTAGTTGTAGGTGCGGTTTCTTGAATTTATTCCTTCAACAAGTATTTACTGAATGCCTCCTGAGTGTCAGGCACGTTCTAGATGCAGAGAGTACAGCAGAAACCAAAGCAGACAAAGTCCTGCCCTCATGGAGTTCACATTTTAATGAAGGCGACAAACAAAACAGAGAATTAAATGACAAAATAAGTGAGAAAAGCTACAGAGAAAAGATGCTCAGAGAAGAGTCAGGGCCTGCTAGGTGGATGGAGCCACGGTTGCAACCATATATAAAGTAGTCAAGGAATGCTTCACAGAGAAGGTGACATTTGAGTTAACCCCTGAATGAGATAAGAGAACAAGCCACGTGGATTTCCGAGGGAAGCTTGCTGCCAAGCAGGGTGAGTATGTCTGGCATTGTTTAAGAAGCATCAACGCATCCAGCAAGGAAGCAAATAGGAGAAGGTAAAGTCTGAAGAGAGGGGCGAACTGCTCTTAATCCAGTTAAAATGGAGAATCACCAGAGGACTGTGAGCAGTGATATGACCTAGCTCACAGTCCAAAAGTATCTCTCTGGCTGTGATGTTAAGGAATGATGAATGAATGAATGAATGAGTGAAAAAATGAACTAATCACATTAAAAAAAAAAAAAAAAACTCTGTTGGGGCTTCCCTTGTGGTCCAGTGGTTAAGAATCCACCTTGCAATGCAAGGGACACTGGTTCGATCCCCAGCCCGAGGAGATCCCACATGCCGTGGAGCAGCTAAGCCCATGTGCCACAACTACTGAGCTTGTGCTCCAACTACTGGAGCCCTCGTGCCTACAGCCTGCGCTCTGCAACAAGAGAAGCCACACAATGAAAAGCCCTGCACCCTGCAGTGTAGAGGAGCCTCTGCTTACGACTGGAGAAAGCCCGGAGGCAGCCACAGAGACCCACCACGGCCAACAAATTAAAAAAGAACAATCATAACCTGTCTACATGTTGGTTTTCTCTTCTAAACTCTCAGCTCCTTACGTATACTGACTGTCTTATTCATCACTGCGCTGCCAGTTTCTAGTAGAAAGTGGCTGGTACCCAGTAAGGGCTCAGTGTGGAATAAACAAACAAATCTTTCTTGCTCCCAAACGGTTGCACCATGATTTATTTAAAAAAAAAAAAAAAAAAGGGGGGGCCCCTTATCCATGGTGCTGGTTCAGTAGATAGCTCTCCTGCTACAGTCCAGGATTTATTTTCCTTTTATTGTCTCCTCAATATTTGCAGTTTGCTTAACCAAGTAGAATTCAATCGTTATGTTTCCACTTACCTGGCTCTCAGGTTAACCACATCATCAATTGAGGGAAGCAACATAGTTTATTGTAAGCATTACTCAGGAAACCTGAATTCCAATCCCCTAATTACCAGGGACCTAATTACATGGCCTTGGACAAGTTATTTCTTTAAAACTCTTTAAGCCAGTTTCACACATTAGTCTATTTTTTGCATCTGTTCAGTGGGGAGGCTGAACTGTAAAAATGGTCTTTTCAGCTCTCAAATTCTATTCCAGTTACAAACGAAGTAGAGCAGGAGGGTGTAACTGGGAGTTTACCTAAAGTTCAAGGAAAAAGTTTTGTATGTTTTTGCTTTCTATTGTTTTCCCTCAAAGGTCAGAAAAATTTCACTGCATATTTTCCTTATATCACTGTGCCATGGTTCAGACTCTAAGAATAGAGTTACAAGGAATTCCTTTTTTGACAAAGATTTTAATAGCATCAACATTTTGGCAGCAAACCCTCTCAAAGGTAAACCAAACTGACTAATTTGAGTAAGCAGTATTTTTTTTTTAAATGCTACTATGTAGCTCACGTCAGTAACCACATCTGGAATTCCAGGTTACTGCCTGCCCAAGGCCTAGTTATGGATCGACTTCAGGTGAGTTAGGCAGCTCTGCCTCTCTTCCCTTACCAGTGAAACGTCCATACTCTCTGCTCTATTTATCCACCTCACGGGGATACTTACAAGTACTCACTCTATTCAAATCCAAAATGCAAAATTACTGGCTTTTCCTGTTTCAGTTACATTTGTCGGGAGGAAAAATAAGCTGTCGGCTATTAAATTCATTTACTTAACTCCTAATAAACGAGGGACACCATAAAATAAACTAGCAGATAATCCCCAAACTATTTTTCTGTGACTTTGAAGGGTGCTTTGTACTTTCATCTGAATGGTAAACTTCAATAAATGGTAACTGTTATTACTGTAGGAGACCGAACCAGTTCATCCTAAAGGAAATCAGCCCTGAACATTCACTGGAAGGACTGATGCTGAAGCTGAAGCTCCCACAGTTCGGCCACCTGATGCAAAGAGCTGACTCATTAGAAAAGACCCTGATGCTGGGAAAGACTGAAGGCAGGAGGAGAAGGAAACGACAGAGGATGAGATGGTTGGATGGCATCACCGACTCAATGGACATGAGCTTGAGCAAGTTCCGGGAGCTGGTGACGGACAAGGAGGCCTGATATGCTGCAGTCCATGCAGCTGCAAAAGTGCTGCCGTCCATGGGGTTGCAAAGAGACTGAACAACAACAACTACTGCTATTAATAAAACTACTAATTTGGCCAGGTGTTTTTTATATCCTTCTACACACTACCTTTAAAAACAACAACAACAAAAAACCCACCACCCTCAGAAGGATCAAACATGAGGACAGAACAGCAGGCCTGGCTGCACTCTGCCTGTGCTACTGCAGTTCAGGTGCGAGCGCTTCACAAACACCATTTAAGTGAAGTGATCCTCTAGGCTCGAGAAGGCTGCTTATTCAGCAAGCGCATATATCACTGACAAAGCTATCAGAGGCGGATTCCATTACTGTTTGTTTTAAACATCAGGAAACTGAGGCACAGACTTGCCCCAGGTCCCATGACTAGTGAGAGGAGCGTCAAGATAAAACCTAGGTCGCCTGGCTTCACAATCCTTGCTCTGAATAGCTACTGTATGCTGCCCTGAATTTCCAGTTTAAGTCCATTTCATCACACTCCTAATCCTCTTCTCTCACTCATCTATATATGGGTCAAACTTAACCTGTTCACTCAAGAAATTCAGCAAGAGTGAATACCTACTACATGCTGGGAAATTAGGAGCATAAAGTAATAAGACATAGTCCCTATCCCCCAGAGGCTTACAGTCAAGTAAGGGAGAAAAGTATGTAAATGGTCACAATAAAGGATGAGAGTAATGCTAGAGGATTCTGTATAACAAAGTATCATGGAAACAAAAAGGAACGATATCTAAATTAAACTGGATACTCAAAATAGGCTTCATAGAAATGACTAAGATCAAGATAACAGAAGTGATGACTTCCAACTTAGTTACCTTAAGAATAGGTGTGAGAGGGAGCTGGCAATTAAACAGTCTATCATGCTGGCTTCTTGATCAAAACTGTTTAAAATAAAATATGCTCCAGATCTACCCTATGAACTGCAGATGAACATCAGGCCATGCACAGCATCATCGACTCGGTGGACATGAGTTTGAGCAAACTCCGGGAGATAGTGAAGGACGGGAAGCCTGGTGTGCTGCAGTCCATGGGATCACAGAGACTCAACACCACTTGATGAATGAACAACAACGCTTAGGCCACAGCAGAAGCAGGGAGAGGACATAAGCTCTGGAGTCGGGGGAATGGAGGGAATGCACAAGGCTGAGAAAAGGTACATGTAAGAGACTAACAGCATCAGACTAGACTGCTGGGTTCAAACGTGGTCTCGACCACTGTGGGACCTAGGGAAATTAACAATGTCTGTGCCTCCACTTCCTCACCTACAAACGGGAACAATTGTGGTGCCTATCTCATAGGATGGTTGTGAGGACTAAAAGAAAGATTGAGGGCAGGTGGAGAAGGGGACGACAGACGATGAGATGGTTGGATGGCATCACCGACTCAATGGACATGGGTCTGGGTGAATTCCAGAAGGTGGTGATGGACAGGGAGGTCTGGCGTGCTGCGGTTCATGGGGTCACAAAGAGTCAGACACGACTGAGTGACTGAACTGAACTGAACCAAATGTGTGTATGTATAGCAGCACCTGGCCCATGGGAAGCACTATACAAATGTTTACTATTATCATTGCTATTATTCCCTGGTCTAAACTGAATCCTCAAAAGTGAGAAGTTGAATGGCTGGAAGAAAGGTCAAAGAGACAAGGCACTAAAATAACAAACAGAAGAACTTGTAGTTAGCAATGAGAAGTACATGGAGTTCCAACTTGCTGATTAGATGAGCATTTCAGAGAGACTGCTCTGGCAGCTGCATAGAAGATTAACCTGATGGACGAGACACAAAATTAGTTATGAAGCTGTGACTAAAGCGCAGGGAAGAGATGATGAAATCCAAAATAAGGCAGTGAAAAATGGGCCTATGGATTTAAGAAGTAGTTAAAAGTATATATTTAGGAGATAAAATTGGTAGAACTTGTTGACTGAGAGGATATGCAGGGTTAAGGAGAAGGGAAAGCTTACGACTTACATGATAGCACAACAAATGAAACTGTGAACTCAAAAGTAGAAAGAGCTTAACGGGAGAGGTGAAACGAGGAACTAAGTTTCAGACACAATTAGCTTAGATGTCTAGGGATTACCCAGAGATCCATCAGGATGCAAACCTGAGAGCCCAGGAGAAAAGTCTGAGCAAGTCTGGGACAACGTATAAGTGACACACAAAGGATAAACAAACCTGAAGGAGGAAGATTTGAGCAAATTTGGCAGACACGCTTCCCTGGTGGCTCAGATGGTAAAGAATCTGCCTGCAATGCAGGAGACCGGGGTTCGATCCCTGGGTTGGGAAGATCCCCTGGAGGAGGGAAGGGCTACCCACTTCAATATACTTGCCTGGACAATCCCATGAACAGAGGAGCCTGGCAGACTCCAGCCCGTGGGGTGGCACAGAGTCAGACACAACTGAGCGACTAACAATTTTTTTCAACATAAAGCCCAACAACAGCAAGACAGTCCTCTGTCCGTACATGCTGGTTCGGCATCTGCAGATTCAACCAACCGTAAGTTTAATTTGGTTGGTTGGTTGAATCCATTGACTCAGAATCCAGGATATGCAAGGCAATTTCACTATGCCATTTCACGTGAGGGTCGTGAGCATCTGTGAATTTTGGTATCCTCGGGAATACCTGGGAACCAGGGACGAGGGAATACCTCGGTCCTGGGAACCAATACCCCACAAATACAGAAGGATGACTGACTGTCTTTAAAGGATGAGCCAAGAAAAGGAAACCCCAGAATCTCCAAAAATCAACTCAACCTTTGCATAGATTCTAAAGTTAGGATCAATACTGTGGAAACTCACAAACGTCTAAGCGGTTACAGTTGCCCCTCAGTAATCTTGGGGGATTGTTTACAGGACCGCTGCAGATACTATAACCTGTGCTTGTTCAAGTCCCATAGTTGGCCCTCCCTCCTCCATATCCATGGTTCCACATCCACAAATACAACCAACTGCAGATCCAGTCATACTGTATTTACTGGGAAAAACCCACATGTAAGTGGACCAGTGCCACTCCAACCCACGTTGTTCAAGGGTCAACTGTACTTCCTTCACTGGTTCTTCCCTCTCCCTGCATTTCCTGGTAAGAAGTTACAATAAGGATTGGGCAGCCCTTGAGAAGAAAGGACTAGAAGTCCTTATTTGACTTCCTGTCACTAACGCCCAATATAAGGCCTTGTACCCATATGCTTATAGAATGAAAGTGGTTGTCATAAAATGCGAAATGTTCTCATTTAACAAGACACAAGGGCTCATGGAGTGCCCAAGGTTGGTTCCAGCCCAGACCAGAGCAACAAAGAGTCTGAAGAAAGCAGAAGTAGAAAGGCAGCCGATCTTATACACTGCTGGTGGGAATATAAAATGGTGTAGCCACCTTTGAAAACAATTTGGCAGTTCCTCAGTTAAACAGAGTTACCATATGACCAAGCGATCCACTCCAAGGTAATATACCAACAGAACTGAAAACACGCTCACATGAAAGCTTGTACAGGAATGTTCAGAGCAGTGTTATTCATAATGGCCCAAAGCGGAAACAACCCAGATCTCCATCACCTGATGAATGAGAGGCAAAATGCGGTACTGGCATGCAATGGCCTATTACTCAGCAATAGAAAGAAAGGAAGTACTGATATATGCTACAATGTGGCTGAATGATGAAACTATGCTAAATAAAAGAAGCCAGACACAAAAGGCCACATATTGTGTGATTCTATTTATGTAAAAGGTTCAGAATAGGCAAATCCATAGAGACAGCAGGTAGGTTAATGGTTGCCAGTGGTTGGTGGAGGGAGGAACTAGGAGTGACTGCTAATGGGTATGGAGTTTCTTTAGGGGTGATAAACCTTAAAGTGTACACTTTTAAAACAGTAAATTTTATGACACATGAATTACATCTCAATTTTAAAGGGGATGGGATAGAAACACAGAAAGGCTAGAATCCATGCTGTTATCCAGAATTCCTTCTAGTTCAGATGATTCCATCAGGAATACACCAACACATCAGTAAATTGAACAGTACTGGCAACAGTAACCATTAAAACAATTTGCACTACAAGTTGATTACATCAAAGAGATATCAAATTCCTCCCCCAAAAGTCAGAGATGCCAAGACTTTTCTCCTGGGAAAAGGAGGAGAACTTCCATATAGATCTGTGACCTTGTGGGGAGGTAGCCAATCTATAGTTCTAATTGAGAGAGATTAAAGCCTAGAGCACTTGTAACTTTGCTGAAGCAAACAAACACCTGCACTGAGCAGCTTCTCATACTGAAGCACCAGACGTTGCTTTAATCCTGGACCTAGAAGCCACCAGTTTAACAGGATGCCTTGGTCAGCAACCTACTGAGCTACTGGTGCTTGTGGGGTGGTGGGGGGGTGGAAATTCTCTCCATTTTGAAATGAACAAAGGGAAGGGGACACAACAAGGATGACAAGATAGCATGACAGACGACACAAAGGCTTGGAAAGGTTGTGTGTGTCCCCAATTCTACCATACAGTAGTGGAGAAAACTGGGCAAGTCGCAATACCTCTGGACCTCAGTAAGACATTATCTCATATCTCACAAAGCTACTGTCACAATGCAAGGCCCAACTGTAACACTCAAATACTAGTATTCTCTCCAATTCACCAAAAGAGATAACTACAGTACAGTTAGTACTGTATATTTTGGGGTCATATTGGATAATAAGACTCACGGACCTCTTCTCTATTTGATGCTTTTGTGCGAAGTCACTTCACTCATTTCCAACTCTTTGCGACCCCATGAACTGTAGCCTGCCAGGCTCCTTCTGTCCTTGGGATTTCTCAGGCAAGAATACTGGAGTAGGTGCCACTTCCTTCTCCAGGGGATCTTCCTGACCCAGGGGTGGAACCCACATCTCCTGCATTGGGAAGCGAGTTCTCTACCGCTGAGCCACCAGGGAAGCCCAACAACTTCCCAAACTCTTTAAATGAACTTGCAGCCCCTGCTGCCCCATCTTCCATTTATCACCTCTGTTCTTTTTACTCTAGCCATACTCAACTTTTAGCATTCTTCCAGCTTTTGAACAGTTTTTTCTCTCCTTTCACCTGCCTTAAATATCACTTTCTCCTTCACCCTTCAGATCTCAATTTCGACAACACCTGCCTATCCCAGGAAGGTTTGACCTTATTAAGTCCAGAGTCATACAACTCCCTACTCACCTTCCCCTCATTACTCTAACACAAGTTGTACTTCTCAAACTATGCTGGGCTTCCATTACTGGACTACAATTCCCACCGAGCGCTGGGTCTGTGCCTGTAGTCTTCATTGCTCGATTTCCAGACTTTTCAGTTCAGTCACTCAGTTGTACCCAACTCTTTGCAAGCCCATGACACCCAGCACACCAGGCCTCCCTGTCTATCACCAACTTCCAGAGTCCACTCAAACCCATGTTCATCGAGTTGGTGATGCCATTCAACCATCTCATCCTCTGTCGTCACCTTCTCCTCTTGCCCTCAATCTTTCCCAGCATCAGGGTCTTCTCAAATGAGTAAGCTCTTCACATCAGGTGGCCAAAGTATTGGAGTTTCAGCTTCAACATCAGTCCTTCCAATGAACACCCAGGACTGATTGGATCTCCTTGCAGTCCAAGGGACTCTCAAGAGTCTTCTCCAACACCACAGTTCAAAAGCATCAATTCTTTGGCACTTAGCTTTCTTTATAGTCCAACTCTCACATCCATACATGACCACTGGAAAAACCATAGCTTTGACTAGATGGACCTTTGTTGGCAAAGTACTGTCTCTGCCTTTTAATATGCTGTCTAGGTTGGTCATAACTTCCCTTCCAAGGAGAAAGTGTCTTTTAACTTCATGGCTGTAATCACCATCTGCAGTGATTTTGGAGCCCAGAAAAATAAAGTCAGCCACTGTATCCCCATCTATTTGCCATGAAGTGATGGGACCGGATGCCATGATCTTAGTTTTCTGAATGTTGAGCTTTAAGTCAACTTTTTCACTCTCCTCTTATACTTTCATCAAAGAGGTTCTTTGTTTTCTGCCATAAGGGTGGTATCATCTGCATATCTGAGGATATTGATATTTCTCCCAGCAATCTTGATTGTGCTTCCGCCAGCCCAGCGTTTCTCATGATGTACTCTGCGTATAAGTTAAATAAGTAGGGTGACAATACACAGCCTTGACATACTCCTTTTCCTATTTGGAACCAGTCTGTTGTTCCATGTCCAGTTCTAACTGTTGCTTCTCAGACTTATGACTAGTGCCTAATATATATTCGGCAAATGCTGACTGAATAAATGAATGACTGCAATTAAGCAAAAAGCTTAACTAACTAAATGGAAGATTTCACATATATGTTCTTCATATAAAAATATCTTTCAATTTTTTTTAATTTTGAAGAAAATTATAGATATAATCAAATACAATTTTTCAAAATCACTATGGGAGGAAAGGGCTTAAGCACATACGCACTTTCTACAAGTTAAAACAGCTAATACCAAACACAATCAAAAGGAGGAAAACTACCACCTCAGTGGGATAACAGTTTTCAGTTTTAGGGCTTAAATCTCCTTAACTAGAAAGAGTGATAAAGGTATATGTAATGCAAATTATAAACATTACAGTCAAATCATGCAATGGAGTAAAAACAAGTGGATATTTTTTTAACCAGCCCTCTTCTAACCTCCATGCAAAAAGAATGTCCACACACTTAACAGAAACACAACTTACTCCAAATAGCTGACCAAGTGAAGGTTACTGTGAAATACTTCAAATTCCATAAGCACTCAGGACTGCACAGACTATGGGAAGAGAATGTTCCAAGCAGAGGCTAATAATCAGAAGGTACAAATGAAATAAACCTGCATGGTGACTATCTTAGGCAGTCGGAAGACTGAATATGTTTGTTCTGAAGTCATCAGCTTGGAGATGGAAATGGCCACCCACTCCACTATTCTTGCCTGGAGAATTCCATGGACAGAGGAGCCTAGCTGACTGCAGTCCACGGGGTGACAAAGAGTCTTACACAACTGAGCCACTAACACTACTACATCAAGTATGCTTCAGCTTCTGAAATACACTAAAAATACTTAACATGTTTTATATCTCAAGTATAAGTGACAGAGATTTGTCATTAAAGGTAACTACTTTCCTTTGCCTAGTTTAGGATACATAAATCTCTATCACATTTCACAGTTTTTAATTTTGGACTTCTTAACAACAACTTCAGTTCTTCTCATGTGTTTGTTCCCTATTCTAATGAGAACACAAGTTATACTAACTCAGAATTTTTATTATCATTTTGGGGATGTGACCACCCTTTTAATTCTGTTCATATTTTAACTCAGCAACTTTAATCCAGCAATCAAAGCTTCATTAGCTTGTAAACAAACTGTTTCTCAGGTAAACTGAAATGCCCCACATCAGGATCTTAAGCAAATAAATAAGTACCAAAAAGGCAGAGACTATAAATTAGGGTAGACAAATCTGTATCTAGCCCCACGCCGGTAAAGAGCATTCTATCAATACAGTGAAATGCTAATCTCCTAATTAACAACCTAATTAGGTAATTATGGCTTTGCAGAGGGATGCCGAAATGAAATATGACAACATGGTCACCTCTTTATATGGCACCTGTGGGCCTTTTCAGCTGTCATTGCAAAGAGTGCAATATCAATTTGAACAGATGACAAAGTGCTGTCATTTTTCATTCTGATAATATACAGAGTGCTTTGGACAGAAGCAGTTTACAAAAAGAAACATCTTGCCTGGTATTTTCCCAATTTAAATATGCTTAAATATTTTGTTAAATTTTCTGCATGCTTTTGTATATTGTATTTAGGAGAATTACCATGCATATTTAAAAAAAAACAACTAGACATCATGCTTAACTGTACATGCTGAAACTATCGCAATTTCAATCATGAAGTATATAATCAGAAAAGAGTAAAAGGCACAATTCTTCATGACATTTTAATATTCATACATCTTGAATACTGTTATCAGAAAAATTAAAATTCAAACAAACTTTGATCTTTAATTTTTTTCTTACAAAAGTTTTAAAAGTGAAATACTTATAATTTACCATACTAAAAACGCACTTTCCAAGACACAAATATTCAACTCACAAAAAAAGTTCTATATGCCTACAACCAGCCTTATGGAGACAGGCATGTACCCTCTAGGAAAGACAGAGCTGCCACACGGCTACTCACTGTCCCACTGGCCACTAAAGAGGTGAGGGTACTACCAACACAAACGTGACTCTTCTTTCAAGATAGTTTAGGGGAGAAGAGGAGGCTAGCCTGGGAACCTCAACATCCTTTATGTCAAAATACAGAAAACCAAGGACTTCCATGGCAGTCCAGTGGTTAAGATTCTGCGCTTCCACTGCAGGGGTCAAGGACTCCATCCTAGTCAGGGAACTAAGATCTTGCATGAAGCAGTGCGGTACAGCCAAAAAAAAAAAAGATGAAACCATATTTTAATCATTAAAACAACTGAGGTTGAAACTAACTTCTTGAAAATACAATCCATTTATAACTTCAGATCACCTGCATTAGGGAAAACTTTTTTGATCAAAACGATGTGCAAGAGAACTTGTATTTCTCAATTACAAGTTAAACTAAAAGGATTTTTTACTGGAAAACAATTTATGCTTATCAGAGAATATTTTGGAAAACTGAAAAAGCATAAAGACCTATAATTTCACCACTTGTTTTTTCTCTTTATATATTTGATATTGAGATCATACTTTACATAGTTTTATATCCTTTTTTCACTTCATATTATATGAACATATTAATATGTCACTAAAATTCTCCTAAAACATATAAAATGCTTGTACAGTATTTTCAATCCACTCTTTTTCCAAAATTTCTCTTACCTCTTTTTTGAATATTACAGTTGTTTCTAATTTTTGCTATTATAAATCCACAGTGAACATCTTTAAACATGAATACTCTTCTGCATTTCTGATTATTTCTTTAACAAAGATTCTTAGTAATGGGATTACAAACTCAAAAGGCATATATGACTCTAAAGACTCGTGATAATACTGCCAGAGCATTTTCCAGAAAAGTTTTACCAATTTTTATTCCCACATATGAGTGATCATCTCACTACCAACCTCTGCCAGCAATGAGTATTATTAGAGTTTTGTTAAATCTTTAAACTTCAAATCATAAGAGTATACTAGTAACCAAACATTCCCACAATATAATCAACAACAATTTTCTACAGGCACTAAGTTTAAAATGAGCTGATGATCCTCCCAAAACAAGGGTCAGTTCCAATATTCAAATCTAGAGCAGCATGGAAGAGGGACAAAAGCCACTGTGGTATTTAGAGTTAAAAAAAAAAAAAACCCAAAGGTTCAAAGCACAGCTTTGCCATTATCAGTAGCTTTCTACCTTGAATCACTTTACTTCTCTAAGCTTCAGTTTCAGCCTTTGTAAAATGGGGGCAGGGAATACCTAATATACTCCTAGCTCTAACAACTTCAAAAGGCAGTCATGGGCACACTAAAAGGTAATATAAACAACTGGAGGTGTTTATTGTGATTTAACAGATCAATTCATTTAATAGCCTAAAAACAGCATACCGAGACCCTTTTCTCAACAGTGCTCGGTTCATAGGCGCATTAACTCACAAAGCACAACTGGAAATTAACAAGACTAATTTCATGATCCAGAAAAGAAAATAAGTCTCATTCCTTTACAACCATGCCATAAAATCATTTCTTGTTACATTGTACTAACCTGAATGGCTCGTGCCCCTGAATGCTGGTACCTACATCCCTCCAAAAGTATCATGGTATGAGGTACTTACTCCTCATATGCAAGCTCCCAAGTACCATATGGGAGTGGCAGTACTGTCTGGGTCACAGAGTTAATAACCGAAAGAGCCAATATTCATATCTAGGTGAGTGTGACTCCAAAGTCCCGGCTCACTCTGCATCTCAGTTCCTCTGTTAGCCTCCAGTATGTCAGCAACTAAAGCACAGATTAAAAAGTTATTTGTTTTAAGAAGAAAACCATTCCTTCAAACCATTTTCTACCAATTTCTCTGTAGAAACAGCACTTATTTATAATATGGTACCTTAAAATGAGTCCACAGGGAACTAAAAATGTTATTTTTTTTTGAAGTTTTACACATTTGGTCCATTTTGACAGCATCAATAATACAAGCATATTCATAAAAGTATACTCAAGTATAGGATATGACTCTAACACTGCATATATTTAGAGGTAAGTGTGACATAATATTCAATTTCTTTCAGAAGCGATTACCATAATTTAATTCCACTAGTTATTCTAATACCTTCTTGCTATTTCCAGAATTTAAGTTTTGTTGTTGAAGTGGCTGCTCCCATTTTTCTCACTTTCAATTACTTAAAGCTGTTTTCTTCTTTGGGTCCAAATTTTGTGCTTCCTATATTAAATCTATTTCCTCAATATACCTAGGCTGCTGCCAACTAGAGTTAATAAATTTTGAATGACTGCTCAGAATTTTTTTTCATTTTTATAGTCTATGTTATTTCCTTATATGATGGAGTATGAATGAAAACAAGTATCTAGAAGACAAATACTTCTTCAATTTTCACTTTGTGGAAGCTGGGTATTAAAATAAAAATAAATTAAACTCTTGAGCTGGGAGCTCCCTGACCATATTTCTCTCACTAGGCTGGGTATCTCTCTGCCTCCTTCCAATTTTGTGTATATAGAGTCAACAAAGCACTCTATGCATTTGGGGAGCACCTGGCCTGTCAAGGTCCTTTCCCAAAAGTAATGAACAAAGAACAGAGGGAAAAGCTGAACAGTGGCTCCCTACCTGCCATCAAAGAGAAGCAGCATTTTAGATTTGAACTGCTCTCCACTGGGGTCTGCCAGTAATCAGTTGTGCAGCTTTAAGCATGTCAATTAGAATCGGAAAGCTTAGCATCCCGAAAAGACCTCACCAAGACTTCAATTGAGCTCCCTCATTATTATCCAGATGAGAAAAAGGATACAAGGATTTTTGACTTGACCAAAATCAAAAGGCTGTAACTGGCATACCAGCATTCAGAATTCAAGTCCCTCTCAGTCAAGTGCACTTCCTACTAAACTGTAAATCACTGGGCAACAATTACTTCATTTCCAGAGGTTATGATAACCACCCTGCCTTGTTCACTTCATGTACTATGCTGCTGTTGCTAAGTCACTTCAGTCGTGTCCGACTCTGTGTGATCCCGTAGACAGCAGCTCACCAGGCTCTGCAGTCCCTGGGATTCTCCAGGCAAGAACACTGGAGTGGGTTGCCATTTCCTTCTCCAATGCATGAAAGTGACAAGTGAAAGTGAAGTTGCTCAGTTGTGTCCAACTCTTAGCGACCCCATGGACTGCAACCTACCAGGCTCCTCTGTCCACGGGATTTTCTAGGCAAGAGTACCGGAGTCGGGTGCCATCATGTACTATAGAGAGGACCAAAAGAGACAGGAGACCTGGTAACATTTAAAGTGCTAAGGGCACAAAAGTATTACAAGGTCATCATCTCATTCAAACCCCATCCCTGATTTAGCCTGACTATACAATAAAAGTACTCACCCTGCCACTTTCCCAGATATCAGTATGACTCCAATACAATACCCCCTCACTCCAGCAATTTATCAGTAGATTTCTGATCAATGATCACAATTGGGTTGGACCTCCTGCTGTGAACAGTGGGTACCAAAATGTCAGTGAGCAGGTAGGTCAGAATTCACAATCAGGCAGCCTAAGACTGTACACAGCCCACAAACGTGTTTTGATCTACATGGTGTTTTTATAATGGCAATTTTTTTAAACTAAATACATTAAAATCCAAATTTCCAGCATCCCTCTTGAAAACAATTGGAAGATCTAGGGATACTGGGCCCACTTCCTCACACAGTGATAAGCAACTGGAGCTGAGTAGTGACTGCTGCTTTTAGACTGACTGGTCACGTGCCCTCTAGTTCACAAGGTCTGTCCTACTCTTTACGTTACATCATGGGCATCTGATTTGGAGACTCCTGAGGTAGAGTTCAAAAGAGAACTAGGACTTCCCTGGTGGACCAGGAGTTGAGAATCCGCCTGCCAATGCAGAAAACACAGGTTTGATTCCTAGTCAGGAAGATTCCACATACCGCAGGGCAACTAGGCCCGTGTGCCACAACTACTGAGTCCAAGTACTCTGGAGCCCTGTTTTGCAACAAGAGAAGCCACCACAATAAGAAATCTGAGCATCACAAGTAGAGAGCAGATCTGCTCGTGGCAAATGGAGAAAGTCCGTGCAGCAACCAACCCCCAGCTCAGCCAAAAATAAATAAATAAATAAATAAAAAATTGAAAAAAGAAAAAGAGAGAGAACTAAATTAACAAATCCACAGAATCAAGAAGATTGAAGAAAGTAAGGTACACAAAAGGACTTCCCTGGTGGCTCAGATGGTAAACTGTCTGCCTACGATGTGGGAGATCCGGGTTCGATCCCTTGGTCAGGAAGATCCTCTGGAGAAGGAAATGGTAACCCACTCCAGTATTCTTGCCTGGAAAATCCTGTGGATGGAGGAGCCTGGTAGGCTACAGTCCATGGGGTCACAAAGAGTCGGACACAACTGAGTGACTAAACTTTTCAAGGTATACAAAAGCATCTAACAATGACTATAAGTACTCAGTTATTTTAAATTTAACACAGGCTGAAATGTGCTATCTTTGGGGTCAAAACTTCTGAAAAACTTCAAACTCACAGAAAACACAAGGTCAAGTTAAAACTCAGCATTCAAAAAACTAAGATCATGCATCTGGTCCCATTACTTCATGGCAAATAGATGGGGAAAAAATGGGAAGAGAGACAGACTTTATTTTCTTGGGCTCCAAAATCACTCGGACAGTGGCTGCAACCATGAAAGTAAAAGACACTTGCGGGAGAAGGCGAGGGTGGGATGTTTGTTTAGAGAGAACAGCATCGAAACATGTATATTATCAAGGGTGAAACAGATCACCAGCCCAGGTTGGATGCATGAGACAAGTGCTCGGGGCTGGTGCACTGGGAAGACCCAGAGGGACCTGGTGGAGAAGGAGGTGGGAGGGGGGATCAGGATGGGGAATACATGTAAATCCATGGCTGATTCATGTCAATGTATGGCAAAAACCACTGCAATATTGTAAAGTAATTAGCCTCCAACTAATAAAAATAAATGGAAAAAAAAAAAAAAGACACTTGCTCCTTGGAAGAAAAGCTACGACAAACCTAGATAGCATATTAAAAAGTAGAGACGTCATTTTGCTGACAAGGGTTCATAAAGTCAAAGCTATGATTTTTCCAGTAGTCAAGTGTGGATGTGAGAGGGGACCATAAAGAAGGCTGAGTGCCAAAGAATTGATGCTTTCGAACTCTGGTGCTGGAGAAGACTCTTGCAAGTCCTGTGAACTGCAAGGAGATCAAACCAGTCAATCCTAAAGGAAATCAACTCTGAATATTTATTTGGAAGGACTGATGCTGAAGTTCCAACACTCTGGCCACCTGATGTGAAGAGCTGATTCATTAGAAAAGACCCTGATGCTGGGAAAGATTGAGGGCAGGAGGAGAAGGGGATGACAGAGGATGACATGGTTGGATGGCATCATTGACTCAATGGACACGAGTTTGAACAAACTCCAGGAGATAGTAAAACAGGGAAGCCTGGTGTGCTGCCATTCATGGCATCGAAAAGAGCCGGACATGACTGAGTGGCTGAACGACAACAATCAGAATAACAGATTTACACCAAATTCTCTCAGCTGAAGCACATATAATCCACTGAACCACAACAGTTTCTAAAGTCTTCAGTTATGAGTCAACAAGCAAAACAGACATCCCACTTAAATATATATACCAAACATGACAGATAAGGTGATGAGCTCCTTGAGTTGTAGAAGCCATGTTCATTCCCCATTATTCCTATTGCCCAGTGCAGAGGCTGAATCTAGGGATCAAGGGCTGGCTCCTCTTTGAAGCCATTCACATCACAAAGAATGTGGCATAGTGCTAAAAAGGAGAGTTACTGAAGTCTAGGAGATAATCCCCTCTACTCTTAGCTCCATTAACTCCATAAACTAAAGGAATTCATTTAACCCCTTTGTGCTCTAGCTTCCTCATCTGTAACATCAGAATACTTACAACATCATCCTGTAGAGGAATAAACGAGATAATGCATTTAACATAATGCTGGTCAACAGCAAGTGCTCCCAAGCCACCATTACCAGTGTTTCCTCCTTTGTGCTCCACAGTACCTTGTGGGGACTACTATCTTAGTACCGACAATGCGTTACTACAGTTCACCTGTGCCCTCGAACACACACACACACACACACACACACACACCCCTCCCCCGTAGGAATGGAATGGAAACCCCCTCAGGGTGGGGACCTGGTTATATTCCTTTTTGCGTCTCTGGGTCTAACATTTTCCCTGGCACTGCTGAATGAATCATAGATCTTCAAGGTATTCATTAACAAGAAAGGTTATGAGCAGAAACTGGAATTGACCTCTCTTGCCTGACATACAAGCCCTGACTCTGGCCCTGTAATGGCCCTCCAACTTTACTGCCCAGTATTCCCTGGTGGCTCAGGCAGTAAAGAACCCTCCTGCCTACATAGGAGACCCAGGTTCGATCCCTGGGTTGGGAAGATGCCATGGAGAAGGGAATGGCAACCCAATCCAATATTCTTGCCTGGAGAATTCCATGGACAGAGAAGCCTGGTGGACTACAGTCCATGGGGTCATAGAGTCATACACAACTGAGTGACTAAAACACATACACACACACACCCACTTAAAGAAGCAACGGCTTGCTTTATTCTGGCTGATCTACTCACTACTCTAAAACCATGCCACAGACACTGCACCTTTACATCTTAACAGCTACCATCTCAGGGAACCTTGCCACATACCAGGCACTTTATCCACATCAGCTCACATTACTCCACGAAGTCTGTATCATTCTCTATCCCAAACTATACTTAAAAATGATGCTAAGAATTAAGAAACTTGCCAAAGGTCACATAGCTATTAAAGAGGAGGGACCAAGAATTGTAGTCAGAGTCCACAGCTGTTCTCTACAGAACGTCTGGTCCACTCATATTCAAAGTTGAGCTGAACCACATACTACCATCTTGCCTTGGAAGTTTATGGTCTTCTCTACATTTAAAGAACTATCCACACCATTCATTTTAACACATTTTTTTCTCTGAATAGTTGCTTCAATATGTATTTGCATACAGAGAGCTATGGTGTGAAAAAAGAAAAAACACATACAAGGTACAGATACAAGCGTAAGACACACCTGGGTTTGGATCCTGGCTGTCTCATACCAGATGTGTTATTTATCCTGAGCCCTCCTAATCTGTGAATTGAAGTTAAAATAATTAAACAAGAGACACCTGACATAATTTCTCCACTATAATAAATAATAAAGCTCAGTTTACCCAACATTGTGAAGCCTTACCAGGTCATTGCACATACCTCAAAAGTGGATGACCTCTTCCCCTCCTGTACCACCAGTGAATCACCGAAAGAACTCCAACCCAGTGCACATACCACTCTGTCAGAATTATTTCCTATCTTTTTTACTAAATTGAGCAGGAAAGAATGGAGTCTTGTTTATCCCTACGCTGTCTAGCATGGTACCTGGTATATGTTGTTATCGTTCAGTCGCCCAGTCGTGTCTGACTCTTTGTGACCCTATGAACTGCAGCATGCCAGGCCTCTCTGTCCCTCACTATCTCCCATAGTTTGCCCAAGTTCATGTCCACTGCATCAGTGATGCCATCCAAGCCATCTCATCCTCTGACACCCACTTCTCCTTCTGCCCTTGATCTTTCCCAGCATCAGGGACTTTTGCAATGAGTCAGCTGTTCACATCAGATGACCTGGTATATATCCATACTCAATAAATGTTTGCTAAGTGATCAACTGGGTTGGCCAAAAAGTTCGTTCAGGTTTTTCTGGCAGATGGTACGAAAACCCAAACAAACTTTGTGGCCAAGCCTATAGAATAACAAGCGTTTAAAGGATTCTATAAAAGAAGCCATTTCTACCTGAGGTTGTCCTGAACTGGTTGAGGCAAGGTCAATTTCAGGTGGGCCCTGGGTAACACCAATAGATGGAAACAGAAAAGGAGAAACCTAGGCAGAAAGAAAGTGCTAACAACAAAGGAAAGAACAAAGTCCATTCCAGGTCCTACTTATCTAGAGTAAAGAATCAGGGTAAGGGGCCTTTTGAAGTTTAGCTGGAAAGTTAGCCAGGAGCCAGATCAGAAACCAGATCAGGGATCTGCGTACCCTCCAGCATCAGGGTAGACGAAAGTAAGTATGAGCATAAATCTGAATGGGAAAGGAGCCACCAGCAACTCTCACAGGCCCCAACAAGCCTACAAGTGTGTAAACTGAACAAGATGAAAACAAGTATCAATCCTTCATCTACAACCCTTCCAGCATTTACTGAGCATCTTGTGTGAACTCACAGAATATGAAGAATAGAACAAGGTACCTCCTTTCCCTGCTGCTTTAAATTAGGAATCCACCCCTTCTGCTAGTCAAAACAGAGTAAGAATGTTGACTTTACTTTAACTGATGTGTGTAAACACTTGTCTCCATTTGACTGTTCACACCTCGGGAAATTTTGAACTTTGCTGCTTTTGGTTTACAACAACATGATGCTTTTGCACAGTGCCAAGTATTGTGATAAGCTTCAAAAATCACTTCATTCAGAATGAAAATTGCGTCAATCTCTGAGTCAACTTTCGGGTCTCAGGTTAAAGTAATGCTTCTGTTTAAACTACAGTGATATTTTCTTCTCCAACCTTAAACAGATCTAGAAGACTCTATGCCACTCCCATAAACAAAACGCTGAATCAAAGTTCCAGCAGCACTCTGCCTATAAAAAAAAACAGTTCTGCAAGGCTGTTTTACTCCTTTGGGGCAATGGAGATAAGGGGCGTTAGACAGGGAATGCACAAGCAATGCTTTTAAAAACCTGATTTTCATGTTATGAAGGTTAAGACACCGAGTAGAACCAGAAACTGTCAGTTAACAGTACCCTCCCCAAACCCCAATACTACCGAGTCCACTAGCTTCTCCTCCCCCAAATCACACGCCCAAGCTGTCAGGTTCCTAGCAGCCTTCAATTCTGGAAAGGGCCAGGAAACGGATGCTCACTGGACACTGGAGCAAGGGCCAGACAGACTGTCCGCCGGGCGGCGGCGAGCGCGGAGGAGTGAGGAGGGAAGCCAGGCTCCTTCGGTGGGCTGGCAGGGGTGTGAGCGATGGAGCTAGCGGCTGGGACAACCTTTACCTGAAGCTGCTGCCACACTACGGGCCGGGATGGCCCTGGGACACGTTCCTGGGGGGAGGGCCCGGCTCCCCCGCGCCCCCCGGTCCCTGCCCCAGCTCCGCACTCTCGGAATCCTCGGGGACTGGCGCTCCTCCCGGCCGGCTCAGCAGCCGCTTTCCGGGCTCGCCCTCATATCCCCGCCGCTCGCTGCCGCTGGCCGGCCGAGCAGCAGCCCTGTTGCCCCGAGCCGCGCCACGACCCGGAACCGCACCCGGCGCACCGGAAGTCCCCGACCGGGAAGCAGCCGTTGGCTGGGGACGTAGTGCGCAAGCCCCAGAGCCGAGAGAGAGGTGGGAAGCCCTCCCGGGAGGCGGGGCCGAACGGGAGGCCGTGCGCACGCGCACCACTTCCCCGCCCCCAGGCAAGGCCTGGGTCAGAGATTAGTTGGGGAATCTAGCAAAACACAGAGACCTCTAGGTTTGCGTTGGATAGACATCCACGTCAGCCTTCTCCGTCGAATCTCCTCCTCTCTCCCCACTTCCATGGAGAAAAGCCCTCAGTTCTTCCAGAAATGAGTGATGAGGAGCTTAGTTTCTTGAGTCAGGAAGAGCTGGTTCAAACACCGGCTGTGTATCCTAGGACAAAACACTCCCTTCTCTGACCCAATATCGAGTAGTTCCAAATATAGTCCTGCTGTCAAAATTGAGTGGGGTGATGCTCTAAAAACACTCGGCACAGTGCCCGACACTTAATAAACTTAGTAAATGTTAGTCATTATTCTTATTTTCTGTAAAATGAAGGTAATTATCATCCCAGAAATTCAGGGATTTCCATGAGATGTACGGCCCCGCCCCAAAAAGGAACTCATTGTTGCCCATCTTTCTGTCTTCAGGGAATCAGTGGGGACGCTACTACTAAGGGGAAAGCAGTGCAATGATATGATACCTCTCGTATCTGAGAGATGATCTGGAATGTCTCCCTTGAAAATGCACCTTAGCAAAAGAAAGAAAAAAAACAAGTCTGAATTTCACCTCGGGGGGTACCTTAGCGAGCATGCATGCATGCTCAGTCTTGTCAGATTCTGTGATCCCAAGGACTGCAACCCACTAGGCTCCTCTGTCCATGGGATTTTCCAGGCAAGGATACTATGTGAGTTGCTATTTCCTCCTCCAGGGGATCTTCCCAACCCAGAGATCCAACATGCATCTCCTGCACTGGCAGGCAGATTGTTTACCACTCCCACCTGGCAAGCTCCTTATGCCAGGGGACCTTCCCCAATATTAAAGTCACCAGCAAATACACCGTGGATCCACCCCCATCTATTCAAACGTGTGATAGATATCTTGGCTCATATGGAGAAAAAATATGCACCTTACTGCCCAAATGTGTTTTCTGTACACACATCGCCACAGTTTCATCAGGGGCCTGTTGGAGGTGCTCTGACAAAGCCAGGCTTTGAAAAAGATTGGATATTCTGTGTTCTGAGGTCCACCAGGTTATCTGTCCCCTCTAAATATGAAACTTCATTTTCACTTGTCTCTTGGCCTCCAGTCAAAAACACAGCTGCCTGATTGTTTAAAACTCAACTGGACCAACTAAGCATTTTCTCTATAGGTTCTATCACTTGTAAGTTTTATGACTTCTTTTTTCTAAGCTGTCTCTCTAAATTTCCTTATCTGTAAAATGGGAATGACAAAAGTCCTAATTAACCTCACAGGTGTGGGGGTGGGGGGGGGCAGTTTGTGAGAATTAAATGAGCTAATACATACAGCTCATGTAGAATAGGCATGTAGCTAACTTTTACTAATACTTGCATAAAATGCTTACCACTATTACTACATGCCAGTCACTAAAGAGATACCTATTGAGTGCCTGTGCATTAAGCCTATCCTAGGCTCTGGAGATTTAGTAGTGAAAAAGCAGACAGGGACTTTACCCTGTAGAAGCTTACAGTTAAGTTTGACTATGAATTTGAAATAGTCACTGTAGCAAGTTGGAGAGCAGGGAAATATGGTAAGATTTCAGGAACATTGAGGACCCTGTTGAGAGTGGAGACTCTTGATTTATGGTGATACTGATATGATGATTGTGTCATTTTTCTATAGTTAGCTTGAACAGGTAAGATACAGACAGACAAAAATTGAGCAGTTGGGTTAATCCCAGGAAGATGTTTGGCCAGACAGGTGTGATGGGGTCAAGGAGTTTAAGATCTCAGCTTTTAAGAATGCTTAAAACAAAAAGCACAGAACTATAGAGAGCAGTATGGAGGTTTCTTAAAAAACTAAAAATAGAGCTGCCATATGATCCTACAATCCCACTCCTGAGCATATATCTGGAGAAAAACATGCTCTGAAAGGATACATGCACCCCTGCATTCATTGCAGCACTATTTACGGTAGCCAAGACATGGAAGCAACTTAAATGTCCATCAACAGAGGAATGGATAAAGAAGATGTGGTACAAGTATACAATGGAATATTAGTCATTAAAAAGAATGAAATAATGCCATTTGCAGTAACATGAATGGACCTAGAGATTGTCATACTGAGTGAAGGAAGTCAGAGAAGGAGAAATATCGGATGACATCCCTTATATGTGGAATCTAAAAAAAAAATGATGCAAATGAACTTACTTACAAAACAGAAACAGACTCATAGACTTAGAGAAGGAATCTGCAGTTGCTGGAGGGAAGGATGGGGCGGGAAGGAATAGACAGGGAATTTGGGATGGACAGATACACACTGCTAACAAGAACCTACTGTATCGCACATGGAACTCCACTCAATGTTACATGGAAGCCTGGACGGGAGGGAAGTTTGTGGGAGAACGGATACATGTGTATGTACGGCGGAGTCCCTTCACTGTTCACCTGAAATAACCACAATATTGTTAATTGGTTATAACCCAATAGAAAGTTAAAAGTTTGAATTTTTTTTAAAAGGCACAGAATGGATGCTCAAGAGGTACATAAGAGAATTCTGGAAAGGCTCATGTCACTGACCTGAAGGTCTCAGAATAGGAGTACTAGAAATCACTGATGGTACCAGGCAGAAAGATGGAGGTTATCCTAAGAGATGGATGTCCTGAATAACTTCAGATGAACAGCTATCTGAGAATGGGTTCCTGGCTCAAGTGCAATGGGGGAAAAAGTTGCTGAAGATGAGACAGTCAAGGAACCAAGATGCCATGTGACTTTAAAAGACCTCAGGCTGAGGGATGGACATAGGGTGAAAAGGAAACCAGGGTGCTTCCCAAGCCATTCTACAACTGAGGAAGGTAGTTAGATGAGGAGGAGAGCCAACTACATGGATTAGGCTTCAAGGACTGGGAATTGTATCAGAGAGTGGAAGTGGCTTTAAAGTGCAAAGCTTACCTTGAACTATCTCTTGATGTAGGGGTGCATAGGAGTAGGACTATGACAACTGACACACAAATTTTATTCTTACAGCATACTGATGGTGCTGGGCCAAGGGTTGGTTGGGACTTCAGCAGACACAAGGGCATAGGGACCAATCTGTGACAATGAGGTTTTTCAAACTTCAGCTCCAACCTGGAAAGGAGGCCATGGGAAGGGACGGAGGTTCCTTTTCTTCTGGTCCCCAGGACTAGAATGGGGGCAGTGGACGGAGGTTCGAAGTCACTTACTAGCTGTGTGACCTTCAATAAGTGATTTGCTTTCTGTGTTTCTATTTGCTCATCTAGGTTTATTGTGAGCATCCACTGAGCTAATGCAAAGAGCATGCTTAGAACAGTGCCTGGCACACAGGGAGTGTTCTGTAAACACCTGCTCCTATTACCCAAGGCACCGAGATGGGCAACAAGAATCAGGAACTTTGACACGTTTGCTTTCCTCAAACACAATTGCTGGAGCAATTCCTGCTCAACCTCAATTGCATTTTCTCTCTCCATTCAATGAAGTCCTACTCGCTCTTTCTCTCCCAACCTTTTTTGTAAGTGGCTTAAAACAATCATTTTTTAAAAAAATCTGATTTTTTTCAATGAAGGATAAATTGCTTTACAGAATTTTGAACAACCATTTATTATTTCTCAAGACTTTGTGGCTTGATGGGTGGTTGTTCTGCCGGTCTTCCTGGCTTCCTCATGTATTTTCAGTCAGATGGCAGTTAGAATGGTTGGAAGATCACAGATGGTGAGAAGTGTTGGCCAGGGAACCTTGGTTGTCTCCTTGTGACTTTTCTAGTGGTTATTTTCAGTTCAGTTCAGTTTAGTTGCTCAGTCCTGTCCAACTCTGCAATCCCATGGACTGCAGCACGCCAGGCCTCCTTGTCCATCACCAACTCCTGGAGTCTACCCAAACTCAACATCCATTGAGTTGTTGATGCCATCCAACCATCTCATCCTCTGTTGTCCCCTTCTCTGCCTGCCCTCAATCTTTCCCAGCATCGGGGTCTTTTCAAATGAGCCAGCTCTTCAAATCAGGTAGCCAAAGTATTGGAGTTTCAGCTTCAACATCAGTCCTTCCAATGAATATTCAGGACTGATTTCCTTTAGGATGGGTTGGTTGGATCTCCTTGCAGTTCAAGGGACTCTCAAGAGTCTTCTCCAACACCACAGTTCAAAAGCATCAATTCTTCGGCGCTCAGCTTTGTTTATAGTCCAACTCTCACATCCATACATGACTAACTGGAAAAACCATCACCTTGACTAGACGGACCTTTGTTGGCAAAGTGTGTCTCTGCTTTTTAATGCTGTCTAAGCGTCTTTTAATTTCATTGCTGCAGTCACCATCTGCAGTGATTTTGGAACCCAGAAAAATAAAGTCAGCCACTGTTTCCACTGTTTCCCCATCTATTTGCCATGAAGTGATGGGTCCAGATGCCATGAGTTTTCTGAATGTGGAGCTTTAAGCCGACTTTTTCACTCTCCTCTTTCACTTTCATCAAGAATCTCTTTAGTTCTTCACTTTCTGCCATAAGTGTGGTGTCACCTGCATGTCTGAGGTTATTGATATTTCTCCCAGCAATCTTGATTCCAGTGTGTGCTTCATCCAGCCCAGCATTTCTCATGATATACTTTGCATGTAAGTTAAATGAGCAGGGTGACAATATACAGCCTTGATGTACTCCTTTTCCTATTTGGAATCAGCCTGTTTTTCCACATCCAGTTCTAACTGTTGATTCCTGACCTGCATACAGATTTCTCAAGAGGGAGGTCAGGGGGTCTGATAGTCCCATCTCTTTAAGAATTTTCCACACTTTGTTGTTATCCACATAGTCAAAGGCTTTGGCATAGTCGATAAAGCAGAAGTAGATGTTTTTCTGGAACTCTCTTGCTTTTTCTATGATCCAGTGGATATTGGCAATTTGATCTCTGATTCCCCTGCTTTTTCTAAATCCAGCTTGAACATCTGGAAGTTCACGGTTCACATATTGCTGAAGCCTGGCTTGGAGAATTTTGAGCATTACTTTGCTAGCATGTGAGATGAGTGCAATTGTGCAGGAGTTTGAGCATTCTCTGGCATTGCTTTTCTTTGGGATTGAAATGAAAACTGATCTTTTCCAGCCCCATGGCCACTGCTGAATTGGCTGGCATATTGAGTGCAGCACTTTCACAGCATCATCTTTTAGGATTTGAAATAGCTCAACTGGAATTCCATCACCTCCACTAGCTTTGTTTGTAGTGATGCTTCCTAAGGCCCACCTGACTTCACATTCCAGGATGTCTGGCTCTAGGTGGGTGATAACACCATTGTGATTATTTCAGTTGTGAAGATCTTTTATGTACTTGCCATCTCTTCTTAGTATCTTCTGTTTCTGTTAGGTCCATACCATTTCTGTCCTTTATTGAGTCCATCTTTGCATTAAATGTTCCCTTGGTATCTCTAATTTTCTTGAAGAGATCTCTAGTCTTTCCCATTCTATTATTTTCCTCTATTTCTTTGCACTGATCACTGAGGAAGGCTTTCTTATCTCTCCTTGCTATTCTTTGGAACTCAGCATTCAAATGGGTTTATCTTTCCTGTTCTTTGCTTTTCGCTTTTCTTTTTTTCACAGCTATTTGTAAGGCCTCTTCAGACAGCCATTTTGCTTTTTTGCATTTCTTTTTCTTGGGGATGGTCTTGATCCCTGTCTCCTGTACAATGCCATGAACCTCCATCCATAGTTCATCAGGCACTCTGTCTATAAGATCTAGTCCCTTAAATCTATTTCTCACTTCCACTGTATAATCATAAGGGATTTGATTTAGGTCATACCTGAATGGTCTAGTGGTTTTCCCCACTTTCTTCAATTTAAGTCTGAATTTGGCAATAAGGTGTTCACGATCTGAGTCACAGTCAGCTCCCGGTCTTGTTTTTGCTGATTGTATAGAGCTTCTCCATCTTTGGCTGCAAAGAATATGATCAATCTGATTTCGGTGTTGACCATCTGGTGATGTCCATGTGTTGAGTCTTCTCTTGTGTTGTTGGAAGAGGGTGTTTGCTATGACCAGTGCGTTCTTTTGGCAAAACTCTATTAGCCTTTGCCCTGCTTCAATCTGTACCCGAAGGCCAAATTTGCCTGTTACTCCAGGTGTTTCTTGACTTTCTACTTTTGCATTCCAGTCCCCTATAATGAAAAAGACATCTTTTTTGGGTATTAGTTCTAGAAAGTCTTGTAGGTCTTCACAAAGCCATTCAACTTCAACTTCTTCAGTGTTACTGGTCGGGGCATAAACTTAGATTACCGTGATATTGAATTGTTTGCCTTGGAAACGAACAGAGATCATTCTCTTGTTTTTAAGATTGCGTCCAAGTACTGCATTTTGGACTCTTTTATTGACTATGATGGCTACTCCATTTCTTCTAAGGGATTCCTGCCCACAGTAGTAGGTGTAATGGTCATCTGAGTTAAATTCACCCATTCCAGTCCATTTTAATTTGCAGACTCCTAGAATGTCGACGTTCACTCTTGCCATCTCCTATTTGACCACTTCCAATTTGCCTTGATTCATGGACCTAACATTCCAGCTTCATATGCGCTATTGCTCTTTACAGCATCGGGCCTTGCTTCTATCACCAGTCACATCCACAACTGGGTGTTGTTTTTGCTTTGGCTCCGTCCCTTCATTCTTTTTGGAGTTACTTCTCCACTGCTCTCCAGTAGCATATTGGGCACCTATCGACCTGGGGAGTTCATTTTTCAGTGTCCCATCTTTTTGCCTTTTCACACTGTTCATGGACTATTTTGGGTTTCTACATAACAGAGTGGTGGGATTCTTAAAGAATAAATCCCAATGTGCTTGTATAAAAATGTTTTTGTTAAATGCATGTGTGCCATTTTAACAATTCTAACCATTAAGCATGTGTGTGTGTGTTTGGCCACACCACTAGACTTATAGGATCTTAGTCTCCTAACCAGGGATCAAACCCAGGTCCTGACAGTGGAAACATTGAATCCTTGCTACTAGACAGCAAGGAAATTCCCATGTACATTCCATTCATTCTTTTTTAAAATGGTATCTTTTAAAAACGTTTATTTATTTATTTATTTGCTTGAGCTGGGTCTTTGTTGCTGCGTGCAGGCTTTCTCTAGTTATGGAGAGTAAGGACTACTCTCTAACTGCAGTGTGTGGGCTTCTCATTGGAGTGGCTTCTCTTGTTGTGGAACATGGCCTCTAGGGTGGTCTGGCTTCGGTAGTTGTGGTGTACAGGCTTAGTTGCCCCAAGATCTGTGGAATCTTCCTGGACTAGGGATTGAACCTGTGTCCACTGCATTGTCAGGTGTATTCTTAACCACTGATCACTAGGGAAGTCCCTCTATTCATTCTTGAAAACCAAGAATGAAAATCAAATTCACATACTGCTTCTCCTACTCTAGAAAGTTTTCTAAAAATACTTCTCACTCACAGGTCACATGAAAAGCTTCATTTTCTGTGTTCAAGATTTATCACATTTTCTGTTATTCTTTCAATAGACAACTGTCTCCCTGACAGGCCACGAGCAAAGGAGCATGTTGCTCTCCCTCTAACATGTTTAAAACTTAAAACACCATAAACACTTGGTAAAATGCATGTTAAATGAAAACGTACTCAAAACACACACAGGATGCAACTGGAAATCTTTTGTTGCTAAGCAGAATTTGTGTGTGGAAAATACGACTTTGCCAAATCTATGACAACAAACTGAGAGTGAACATGATAAGATGAAAGGAACACTCTTTCAAGCCCTGCCAGCGCGGTGGGCAAAGGGAGGCACCTTCTAGTTTCTTTGCAAATGTGTGTTCTTCATATTGTGTATGTGTGACTATGCCCCACTTCTATTTCCCCAATTTTAGTTTCCTCTCCTTTTGAAATATATTTTTTCCTCCCATAGGGAAAACAGGCATTTTTACTGTTATGTTACAATGTATTTTCAAGACAACAGTAAATTAGGTGTCAAAAATCCATTCAAACTATTTGAAAGAAATTGACGATTTCAGAACAACATAGTGTTTTTTCAAATTAAAATAACATTTCAGTGTGAAGAATTTTTAAAAACAAATATATTGCTCATAATAAGGTGAGTTGGGTGGGTGGAAGAGAAGCACAAAATTAACCAACCAGAAAATCTTAAACATTACACTCAGCAGATACTGTTTAAGCATAGATCTGTTCTGGGTGTTTGCAGAGAGTCCCTGAGCTTTGTTCTATTGTCTTTTTGTGCTGAATATTATTTCTGGTGTCCTTTTTAAGATATTTGGAGTGAAAATGAAACATCTGGCTGGTACTATTTAGTATGTCTCTGGCTACATTTATAGATAAATGCAGTCCCTCCCCAAATCCAGGCTCTATAACCAGTTTCTACTAGCATATTTTCTTGCTTTAAAGGTTAGCTAGTGCTGTGAGTTCCAACTTCTAAATTAATGATGTTAACAGGACTTAGGATGTAAAAAAACAGACTCGTATGTTTTGTCGAATGCAACTTCTAAGAATGCATAATTAACAGTGTCTCCATTAATATACAGTATGTTCAACACTGAGACACCGCTATCATAAATAAAGGTAGACATGGATAAATTTATAATTAAAAATGCATTAGAAATTACAAGCATAATTTATTTACTAATGTGCACTGGAATAAATTTTATGTGTAATATTTTAAAACAGGGCATTAATAAATAATAGTGAACATAAAATGTTTTTGCAGCTAAAAATATTTCAATAAATATTAGTAAGTTAAATGCACTGCAGGAGTTATAATTGCTATGAAGTAACGTTCATAGAATACAATCAATGTAGAAAACTGCTTCTTGAATGTATTCAAAATATCAGAAACAAATAACTGTTTTTCTTTGAAAGCTAACAAGTAGGGTATTCACAGCAGTGCCTGCAAATGTTTTAAGAATAAAAGTTTAGGACATCCAGATAGTGGATAATTGATCATTTGATTAAGACAACCAAGATCCTTCTGATCAAAAACATTTACAGATTAGTGCATTCAATCTTATCCATTTGTTTGTTTGACCCATACTATTTTGGAGCAGTTTCTCCCACTTGAGAACTCCATAGTTTTTTTTTTTTTTTTTTCAAGCTTTCATTTAAAAATTGACTTTTAGCTTGCACTGTGGTTTTGATCTATCAAGGGAAACAATTCCTAAGGTGCCAGGCACTATTCTAAGGACTCATGCATTTTCCATACTCGTAGCTCTTAACTACCTCACTCTGCTGACTCTGTTATCTTAATCTTATATTTATTTCAGTTTCTGAATGTTCACATCGGGTGTTTTCAATGAGATTGTAAGCCCCACAACACCCAGCAGTATTTGCTTGTTTGATGCCTCTGAAAAGAGATTATGTTTACGTGCAGAGTGTTTTTTTTAGTGTGGGGAGTTGTTTATTTGTTTTATTTTTTCCATATATAGGACCTTAGTAGATGAATTGCAGTGAATGGCATCCCTCATTGGTCGAGCCTTGTTCTGTGCCTGACGCCGATATACCTAATGGCTTATCAAGTCATTGTTGATGTTGTTTAGTCGCTCAGTCATGTCCAGTTCTTTTGCGACCCCATGGACTATAGCCCACCAGACTCTCCTGTCCATGGGACTGTCCCAGGCAAGAATACTGGAAGGGGTTGCTATTTCCTTCTTCAGGGTATCTTTCCAACCCTGGGGATTGAACCTGAGTCTCCTGTATTGAAGGCAGATTACTGCTGAGCCACCAGGGAAGCCCAATAAAGCCATTAGACCTAATCTAATGCAATCCTCACAACAATCCAATAAATAGATATTGTTCTTATCCCCTTTTAACAAATGAGGAAGCTGAACCTCGAAAAGGTGACATCACTGTCTCAAGATCTTATAGCTAGTAACTGGCTGACTTGGAGGCCCCAGGCTCTACACTTGCCCTAATAATAATCAGCAACCCCTGTTCCTAAAATAACCATGTCCTTTCTCTAAACCATGTCGCTGTCTGGCATCTCACAATTCTTTCAGCTGGCTTGTCCCCCCACTGATATCTAATCTAAGTCCCTCCTGCTCCCATTTAAGATAATTCCCTCATGTCCTGTCCTTAGTAGACAAGAACTGATGTTTAAAACACATGAGCAACATCCCTTTAGATATTTGAAGATGGCTATTAAATTCTCCTTAACCTTCTTTTCTCTGTGATATGGTATTAGTAACCCCAATTCCTTTACCCTTTTCTCACAGGGAATCATTCTAAAGCATTTCACACCGTAAGCCACATTCCTAGAGAGTGTTTTCAGATTTCCCATATCTCAATTCATTATCGTCACCTTCAAAGAGCATTTATTAAGCACCCACACATGCATATGTGACCTCTGCTGGAATCTATACAAGACAGGAAAGCAAAAAGAAGCTATCTGGATGCCATTACTCTAAGATGTCTGAGTCTCCAAATAGTGTTCTTTTAAATTCTTCCTGTGGGGACTCCCTGGTAGTCCAGTGGTTAAGACTTCATGCTTCTAATTACAGGGGGTGTGGGTTCGATCCCTGACCAGGGAACTAGGATCTCTCATGGTACGGAGCCAATAAATAACTAAATCCTTCCTGTGACTCTATCATCTTCCCACCTGACTCACCTCCTGATGATTTACTAAGCTAGAAGTAACCTGGTGTATTTCAGTCATCATGGCATCCCTGACGATTGGCAGAGTAAGAACAAAATGTGTGCATACTAAGTCACTTCAGTTGTGTCCGAATCTTTGTGACCCCATGGACTGTAGCCTGCCAGGTTCCTCTGTCTATGGGATTTCCCAGGCAAGGATACTGGAAGTGGGTGGCCATTTCCAGGGGATCTTCCCAACCCAGGGATCGAACCTGTGTCTTCTACATTAGCAGGCAAGTTCTTTACCACTGAGCCACCAGGAAAACCTGAGCAAATGCTAGGTCAGGAGTAAAAACAAAACAAAACCGAAAATCAGGTAGCCTGAAAACTGATATCAGCCTCCACAGTCCGCTGAGGGCTTTTTTGCTTTCTTTGAATAATTGGAATGATGTGGCAACACTGGGTCCACAGCCTACTTGTCAACAATCAGGTGAGTAGTGGTTGCCCTCCTCCTGGTGGGCAGCTGTGACGCAGGCCAGGCGTCGGCCACCATCTGTCAAGACCCTCTCTCTGTAGATTCCTCCACTCATTTGCAAGACCTGCCTGGTCGGATGGCACTTAAACCTGAGCCCCTACCTGGCTTTAGGGAACAGTCTAAGAACTAATTTCTGCTATACACTACAGAGGTATTGATGATGAAGGGGAATGGTCCAGAGGGAAGTCTCAGAACCTGCTTCACCTGGGAGAACATGTTCTACTCACGCACTGAAGAGACTACAATTTCCAGCAAAATCTGGAGATTATACTGGAGAAAATGATTCTAGGAAATAAAGGGGTGGGGCTGTAAATTATGCATCTTTCCATTTCCCAGTTCTTTGCTAAAATCTCAGCACAAAAAATGCTGCTTTAAATGAAATATGAATGTGAAAGCATTAGTTGCTCGGTTATGTCTGACTCTTTGCGACCCCATGAACCGTAGCCCGCCAGGCTCCTCTGTCCATGGAATTCTCCAGGCAAGAATATTGGAGTGGGTTGCCGTGCCCTTCGCCTGGGGATCTTCCCGACTCAGGGATCGAACCCAGGTCTCCTGCATTGCAGGCAGATTCTTTACTGTCTGAGCCACCAGGGGAATTCCCTGGTGGTTCAATGGTTAGATCTCTGTGCTTTCATTACCAAGGAACTGGGTTCAGTCCTTGGTCCCTTGGGGTGCAGCAAATAAAAAAAGGGGGTGGGGGGAATATACTAATCCTAGCTTCAGCTCAGCTCTGTGACCCTGGTAGAGTCACATTGCTTCTCTCAGCCCCAGTTCCCTCATTCACAGAATGAAAGTGATGGCATTTACTTGGCAGGGTCTCATGATGTTCTTCTGTGAAATCTAAAATGTTTTATATATGTAGGCTGTAAAGGATGAAAAATTTGCTTCTCAAAGATATTTAGATTTTAATGTTGTTTTCCCAATACAGTAAAAAAATAAATTTTTGAAATATGCATTTGTCTTTCAGACTCAGTGACAGAGATTTTGAATTAAATAATTTCCATTTTGAATAAAAAAGCCTGTGAACATCTTTATTTTACCTAGAAAAATAAATATGCTTGCCCTAAGAGTATACCTAATGCCGAGAACTTGGTTTCTTATGTCATTCCCCGCAAAAAGGAGGAACCAGGGCTCCTTGGAGAAATGGCTGACTCTAGAACTGGGGAAGGAAACATACAAGATGAACCTGAAACATCTTACAGTGCCAGAAAGTAAGAAAATGGTTGGAATTAAAAAAACCTACATGCATGGAGGTACATCAAAGGGACACAGGAACAATAAGGAATTACGGTATATAGCACAGGAAACTATATTCAATATCTTGTAATAAGCTATAATGGAATAGATTTTCTTGAGAAATATATATAATATAATATATATATATAACTGAATCACTTTGATGTATAGCTGAAACTAACATGTATGCCTACTGCTACTACCACAAATCAACTATTCTTCAATAGTACTTAGTCACCCAGTTGTGTTCAACTCTTTGTGACCCCATGGACTGTAGCCTGCCAGGTTCCTCTGACCATGGGGATTCTCTAGGCAAGAATACTGGAGTGGAATGCCATGCCCTCCTCCAGGGTATCTTCCCAACTCAGGGATTGAACCCAGGTCTTCTGCGTTGTAGGCGGATTCTTTACCTTCTGAGCCACTAGGGAAGTCCCATAAAAATTAAATAAAATTTTTTTAAAGTATTAATTAAAAAAAAAAAAGGACACAGGAAACCAATGGCCAAACCTGAAGATTTTCAGCAGCAAAATAAAGTAGTGTTGGATTATCACTCAAAGTATAAAATAAATATCCACTATCTCAGCCAGGTGATCAAGGATAATATCAACAGTAATAAGTGGGACTTTCCTGATAGTCCAGGGGTTAAGAATCTGCACTTCCACTGCAGGGGGCATTGGTTCAATCCCTGGTAGGGGAGCTAAGATCCCACATGCCGTGCAACTCGGTCAGAAAAGAAAAAAATAAAAAAAACACAACAGTAATAAGTCACATTGCAAGTATGTACTCTTGCTACGATGTGATGAAAATGACAATTTACCTCTGTGGTCTTCCTCCTCCAAACACAGAACTCCAGTTTTCATGAGGAAAATGCCTGATAAATCCCACTTGTGAGACATCCTACAAAAGACCAGGACTCCTCGGACTGTTAAGGTCATCAAGAACCAGAGAAGGTCTGAGAAGCTGCCCCAGTCAAGAGGAGCTTAAGGAACTACAACTATCAAATGTAATATGGTATCCTGGGGGAGATCCTGGGACAGAAGAAAAAAGTGTTAAGTAAAAGAAATCTGAATAGACTATGGACTTTCATTAATAAACTAAGCCATTTACTAATAAACTCAATTCAAGTTTAGTTGGTTCATTAATTATAACAAATGTACTAAATAATATATTAATAAGATGTTCATTATAGGGAACACTGGGTGCAAGGCAGATGGGAACTCTCTGGACTATGTTCTCAAATTTTCTGTAAATCTGAAACTGTTCTAAAAAATAAATTCTATTAAAACTATTTTTTAAACTGCTCATTATTACCTTTAAAACTACCGCTGCCATTAAAAGCTGATATTGATCTGTAGAAAGTTACACAAAGAGATATAAAACATATTACAGGATGTTAATGGAAAAGTAACAAATAAGAGTATAATAATAGCGTTTATAGTTTATATTTTTAAAAATGCACATCTGTGTACATATGCACTCTATAAATGCTTTTTGGAAGAGGTATGGAGATATGCACAAACAACTGTGGTGATTATTCCTAGGGAGGGGTTGGGGGTACAGAATTATGCTCAAGGAGGACTTGGGGTTTATCTGTATTGCTATGGAAAGTATTTCAAAGAGAGCATAGCCTAGTATTACAATACTTATGTAATCACAAAATAGGTTAAGAACAGGAACAAACTTTGAAAATGAAAATCTTCTGCCCTTTGTTAGTTCACAGAAAGTTCCCTTCTCTAGCTCAGATCTCACTTGGTCTTGGCTTCCCCCTTAACCTTTTCCCTAAAGGATGTTTTATTGATGTAGAGGACCAAATACAAAAGCTTCACCTAGAACCCAGCAAAAGCTTTAATGATTATTTACCTAGAGTTTTTTTATCCTTGCCTTCTGCTGTCCTGGCTGAAGGGGTTACCAAAAGTTTCTGACTCAGGGGTGGTAACAATAATGTTGGCCGACATTTATTCATTCAATGACTACATTTACTGAGCACCTGGTTAGGCACTCTGTCTAGGTGGGGGGGATAGAGTCAGTGAACAAAACAAACAAAAACCCTCCCCTCATGGAACTTACTTTCTAATGGAGGGAGAAAGATAATATTATTAAGTAATATTAAAACAACAAATAATAACTAAAATAAGTGAGTAGTATGGGCTATGGAGAAAAATAAAACAGTTAATGCTGAAGTGAATTGTAATTTGATGTAGGTAGGTGGTTCACACGTGGCTCGTTGATGGTTATATTTGAGCAGAAATGTAGCTACCTGGAGAATAATTAATCCTTAGTGAACTACTTTTTAAATATGATGTCTTTGAATCCTTAAAACTGCCCTCTGAGGTAAATATTCTAATGAGCCCTATTTTATAGATGAGGAAGCTGAGATTTGGAGGAGAGCAGTAATTTGCCCCAAATCCCCTGGTGAGGGAAGAGCTGGATTGAAACCTCTGAGCCTGGGCTCTTCCTATTTGCTCTTTACTCTTCTGCTTTTTCCCTCTTGCCTTCCAACAAACCACTTCTTCGAATGTCAATATTCTTTGGACCTTGTCTTCTAGATTCCCTCTGCCCTAAAGAAAAACCAGCCTTGGGACTTCCCTGGTGGGCCAGGAGCTAAGACTGTACACTCCCAATGCAAGGGGCCCCGAGTTCTATCCCTGGTTGGGAAACTAGATTCCACATGCTCCAACTAAGACCTAGAGAAGCCAGGGGAAAAAAAAAAAACAAAAAAACCAACAACAACCAAACATAAAAACCCCAGCCCTAACCAGAGCCCCACCGACACCCAAAGGAACTTGCCCCAACCTGGGGATGGGAGTAGAAGAGTTAGGCAACTCAGCTGTGACAACCTAAAGAACGGTTTAGTTTAACGCTCTGCTCACATTCAGGAAAAGCAAGTTGCTTCTCTTAACTGGCAGTGTCATTAAAAACTAAACAAGCATGAACACACTGAATGTAAATTTTCCCATGTTACAATTCTGGGTAAAACATCTCTCCTGCTGACCATTGCAGATTACCTTTCAGGAGCCAGAAGGCAGCATGGAAGAAACATGTTGCTTAGAGGACAAAAGGAAACAGCACCTGCAGGGGACACTCTAGAAGTGAGAAGGGGAATAAAGTATCAGAACTTCATTATCACAAGAAAATAGTGTGGTTTGGATTTGTGCATACAACACGCTACAAAAACCAGAATAGGAATTTAAAACTTGCCTTAAAATTTCCCTCTCACATTTATGGGATAATTAAATCATTTTTTTTGCATGCACCCATGTCCTTTGAAGGTTACACTGACCCTAAGCAGTAGCTGCTATAGTTGTACCCATCTCAGATATGCAAAACTGAGGCTTAGAGAAGCAAATTGTTCAAGATCACCTGCAAAGCGAATATTTAAACTCAGGTGTGCTGAAAGCTTCATCTCCTAACTATAAAAACGCCTATTTGTCCCATATAAAGACCTTGTGAAGATCAGGTAGATGTTTAAACAGAAGTTGTGTGAATCACTGTATATTAAACATCCCCTAGAAACACAGACTTTCCTGAGTAGAAGTAGTCATCTTCCCCCTATCCATTTTCAAGCCCTTAGAAGAATACCCAGAGAGTAAAATGGTTTCTAATTGGAAGGGGATGATGGTAAACCACAAAACATTTAAATCTTATCAACAAGTTTTCTTATGCTATATTTTACTTAAACTTTTCTCACTTAATGTAGATTACTTTATTATTTTATTCCTAAATTTTTTTTCTCAAAGTAATTGTGTACAGAGATTAATTTTAAGACCAAAAGGCTTATAACAAAAAGCTCTTATATTGTATTTTCTGTTACTTTCTTCTCCCTGATTCTGGTCCTCAGGATATAATATGGCTGCTAGGCTGTGAGATTTTTTAAAGGCTGTTTAGTCCCTTTCTATTTGTTTTGGGTTGTTGTTGTGTGTGTCTTTGATGAAAGTTGTGGTAATTTACTCTATAGCATTTCTTTTACGATGAAATCATTACTGTTAGAGAAAGGTAGAAATGCACCATCTCAAGCCAACATATTCCTTTTTTTCTTTTGGTAAGTAGATTTTTAATTTTTTAACCAAAGTTACACATAAGATTTGTTTAATACGCCAAATAGTTCTAGCCACAAGTCTGGTGTCTGCTGCATCACGGCAGATCGGTCCTCAATAAACGAGGGAAAATCGCAACCATTTTACACTGACATGAAGATCCCGGTGGTGCCTGATCGCCCGGCAGCATCTGCTTCTTTCCCTCTCGGATACAAAGCGGGCAGAGTCAACTTTATAAATCCTATTACAGAAATGGGCATCTTTCCCCAAAGGGTGCATAAGCATGCACGCTTTCCTACAATATCTGAAATACCAAATGAAACACATTTTAAAAAATTTTCTTACGGTTTGAATAGGGTATGAGAATGCATTTCCTTTTGAGCTGGATCCTAAGATCCGGCCAAATACCTAACTAGGGAAAAGCTCACACATCCCACAGTGCGCGTTGACATGAAAGACTTTGCTTTTCTCCTCAACAAGAAACCCCCAAAGCCTTTCGTTGCATGATTGAAAGTGCCAGGGCTCTTCGGTCACTGACTGATAGGTGGTGTTCTGCATCGTGAGAGCTGTCCAGGGTGCCCGCGTGCTCCGCGCAGCGCAAAATCGCCACGGCTACGCAGGAGGCTCTTCCTCATTTGGACGCGTTGGAGCCGACAATGGCACCATTTTCAGGGACTGGGCTTTTGTTCTAACTCAAATGCGAAAGGTCTTTAAGGTGATTTTTGTATCTCTGGTTTTATTGCCTGAATATTCAATTTTTAGTTTTCATTATCTAAGTACACAAGACATGGTATAGGATCTGAATCTTTTTGAAATTAATTGCCGTGTAAATCAAACATATTTCTGTAGAATGCACTTACTCATCATTAGCATGCGAGAGTTTCCAGTAAAATATCTTTAGTATTATTTTTATTATTAACATATTTACACTGTCACTCCAGCCCTGCACCCTTTGTGAATCTGTTTTTAAAATAAATATGACCTGATACCAGAGTGATTGGTGCAATAAAAATGCCTGATGTGAAATTAATCAAATATGGTTGGGTTCAATTTATAAGGGACACATTAAGAAAAATTATTTCTTGTTCGGGTATGCCACTCTAGTGAATCAAACAGAACTGCGTATATTTCAGCAAGATACATGTAAAATCCATTCATTCAACAAACATTTATTATGCATTTACTGTGTGCATCACAGGGGATAAAAACCAAGCTGAGCAAACAAATTCACACATGAAACAACTGAAGACCATAAGCAACTGCATAATTGTGGAATATACGTTCACAATTCAAGGATTGCAGAAACAAAAGCTTAAGTAGCGGCAGTGCAATGCCCTGGTAAAGGGCGTGGGCCTCTGGATTTATTTCAGTTTTTTTCAGGAAGTGGCCATTAATTTTTGTGTGAAAAAATGAGAGCAGAGAGGCATAATTCATTGTGAAGATAGGTTTTATATTCTGTATATGTGAAGGAAATAAATTTCTAATGCAATAAAACAGAATGGAAAAAAGAAAAAAACCCAGCTTGGTCTTTAGAGTCAAACAGACATGGGTTCAAATCTCAGCTCTGTTACTAGCTGGGTGACCTTGGGTCTATTATTTGGTTTTGTGGTGCTTTGGGTTTTCTTATCTACAGTATGGAGATGATAAGGTCTTTCTAATAGGATTGTTGTGAGAATTAAATGAAATAATGTCCTCTGTAAGCATTCACTAAGTTTGTTATCATAGTGGGACTGAGGGCAGTCAGAGAAGATGTGTTAGCAACTGCTATTGCCAGAGTTGTTGGCAAAGATGAATGGTTGGAGCTGGTGTTCTAGGTGTAGGAGACAGTATGGACAGAAGCTGGAAGATAGGGTTCGAAACCAAGTATTCCACTCATTTCCAGGGATGGGGTTTTGCTTTCATCCTACAAGAGAGCCAGCTGAGTAGAGATAAGCCAAGTACTCAAGGACAATATTGCTACCATTCAGGTGGCTTAAACATAAAGATTTTCTAGACAGATAAGCAGGGAGCATCCCTGGAGAACACCTGCAATCACTGAGCCTAGGGGCATAGAACTCAGGACCCAAGACTCTGATCATCTTAAAGGCTGGACTTCCCCTGACTTTTCAGTACTGTACACTACAGCCTAGTACAGTGTCTTGTACAAGGGAAGCAATCAATAACCACTTGGTGAATGAATGAGTAAACCCTTGTGTCCTATAAAATGCAAACAATCTTTTACCTACTAGCTACATAAACTCAACCCCTGTGCCTCCATTTCTTTAACTGTAAAACAGGATAAGTACCTATCGACCTCTCAGGACTGTTATGAATATCAAATGCATTAATATTTGTAAAGGGCTAGGAACAGTGCCTGGCACCTGGTCAGTTCTACATCAGTGTTTTTAAAATACAAAATAAATAACAATGTTAAAGGGTCCTGTGTGGAACTTTCCTGGCGGTCCAGTGGTTAAGAATCTGCCTTCCAATGCAGGAGCACGGGTTTGAACGTTGGTCAGAGAACTAAGGTCTTGCATGCCTCCGGGTGTGGCCAAAATTTTTTTAAGGGGGAGGGGTCTTATGAGAATTAAATTAAAAAATGCTCAAAGGCAATAAGTATTTGTGGAGGGAAGTGAAGAGGGAAGGACTTGCTAATACCAAAATCCCACCCCAAGCAGGCTCAGAAGTACCCAGGTGCAGACTTAACAGGACCTGATGAATCTAGGATTTGTCTTCTCCTTGAGCCAAGCATGCAGTGGGCCTGGGGGAGCCCTGGACCTACCTGTCCTCCTGCTTTCATCTCCCCTCCCCAAACTCACTGGTACCAGATGATACCTTTAATTCAAGGCTGTGACCTGGGTCCCACACTATCAGGCCTGGACTATTCTAGGGCCCTACATGGCTGTATCCATCTTTGTATGCATGGCTAATAGCGAAGTATTACTTCCAGTGAGATGGAATAGCTCTCCATCCCTTTCCATTCTCCTTCCTCCTCATAGTGATAGTGCTGCCTCCTTTGTGGATCATGACTTCCTAGAAATCCTATTGCTCTCAACCACCAGAGAGTACCCCTTGGCTATCAACACAAGATGGACTGAAACAGGGCCCACCATGCCCACTGGATATTATTGTTGAGATGGCTGCTCACCCTCCCTGGCATCAGCCATCAGATTAGTCAGGCCACTGAGCCCAAACTCTGCCAACTCGATAATTCATTCATCTGTTCATAAATTCATTCTCATATTCATTTGACTATTGGTAATTCAGTTCTTCCTTTATGCTTAGTGCATAAAGATGGAGACACTGAGGTCATTCACATAGTGTTCCCGCAGTCAGAGAACTCACAGTCTAGTCGGGGAGAGAGATAACTCACAATATAGGGTAATTAGGTGCAAAAAGATCCATATAGTCAAAGCTATGGCTTTTCCTGTAGTAATGTATGGATTTGAGAGTTGGACCATACAGAAGGCTGAGGGCCAAAGAATTTATGTTTTCAAAGTGTGGTGCTGGAGAAGACTCTTCAGAGTCCCTTGGGCAGCAAAGAGATCAAACCAATCAATCCTAAAGGAAATCAATCCTGAATTCATTAGAAGGACTGATGCTGAAACTGAAGCTCCAATACCTTGGCTACCTAATGTGGACAGTTAACTCATTGGAAAAGACCCTGGTGCTGGGAAAGATTGAAGGCAGGAGGAGCAGGGGATGACAGAGGATGAAATGGTTGGATGGCGTCACTGACTCAATGGACTTGAGTTCGAGCAGACTCCAGGAGACAGTGAAGGACAGGGAGGCCTGGTGTGCTGCAGTCCATGGGGTCGCAAAGAGTCAGACACAACTTAGTGACTGAACAACAACAAAGTGCAAAAATAGAAATATATACAAGGTAGGAGAGACAAGGGAGATTTAGTACTCTTATCTGGAAGAACCAGGGAAGCATTTCCAGAAAAGCGACATTTGAGATGGGTTTTTGGAGATGGAATCAGATAAGATCAGAATCATTTTAGATCGAGGGGTGAAAAGGCATGGAGGGATCAAAGGGAGGAGCTGGGCTCTAAGATAAGGTGGGAAAGAAGCCAGGAGTAGTGGGCAGAGACCAGATGATGGAGAGAGTTGAACATGGGGCCAAGGAGCTTAAACCTAATGCTTTTTGGTGAAGGGATGTAGGGGACCCTGTGTGGTGCTGCCAGGCTCCCTCTTCACTGGAAGGCTGGTTGCCGTGGTTGCTGGGAACGCCATCCAGAGGCAATCGTCAGTTGTCAGGCCCGTTTAGTGATTCCCTCTGCAGCAGACAGCCACCTCATCCAAGGTCATGCCCCTCTCTGGCAGGACAGCTGACATCTTAGGACTGATGAATGCAAGAGTATAAAGGCCCAGCCCTCGGGGCCCAGCTCGGACAACTCTGAAGACCTATTTCAGTTCAAAAGGTCCCAGTGGGGTTGGCTCAGGCTGTCATTGGTTCGACATTGAAGTTCAACTCCCCCCCCCCCCCCCCGCCCCCACCCCGGTCCCTCCTGCTTTCTTCCCTTCTCTCCCATAAGAATTGCGACCAAGAGCAGCATCACCCTGGGCATGGATCCCACCCACTCTACTCAGAACTTCATTCATCAAGCGTCCACCTCTCCATGTCTCCTACTACAAGCTCCTACCTGTGAGGTATTTGAAAACTCTTCATTCTCTTTCATACCCCCTACAGGTTCTCAAGTCCACGTGGCCTTCCAGTTCCTGCCCTCTAACTCTCCTCTGCTTGACAGGTGAGTTTCTCCAGAAAGCTGTCAACTTCCGGTCTGCAGTCCTCCCTACCAATTCATTCTTTTGGTGACTCCACTGAATATCTGCCAGAACCCCAGCTCCACTAAAGCCTTTCACCAGGGCACCAATGCTCACCATGTCTTTAAATTCAGCGAACACCTCTTTGACCATAACTCAGCTGAACTGTTGACTTCTCTCTTCTTAAAACACCCTTAGTTTCTGTGCTGCCGTGCTTTCCAGTCTTTCTCCTACCCTATAGTGGCTCCTTTTTTTCTCCATCTGTCCCTAAATTATTGGTGCTCTGTCACAGATCCTCATTTTTCTCACTCACACTCTTTTGCTGTGATCTCATCCACTGTAATGACTACTAACACCATCGAGATGTTAATAATTCCTAAATCTCTCTTTCTAGTGCAGACATCTTTCCTGAGCATTAGATCCGCAACTGCCCACCAGATATCGCCCCTGGGTCATTCCGCAGGCTCCACAGGCTCCCACAACTGAATTTGTCACCCTCTCCTCAAGCCTTCATCTTTCTCATCAGTAAATCTCTGCTTCTGCTGTTCCCCAGTTCTTCTTACCCAAATTCCCCAGGACCTCCCTGATCACACTCCACCAGCTTCATCCTGGAGCTTAACCCACTTCCCTAACTCCTGACTCATATTACACCTAGTTCAAAGTTAAGTCATCTACTGGGAGCCAGGTTGTGGGGGCTCAGTTAAGAATGGGACTCTTGGGACTTCTCTGGTGGTCTGGTAGCTAAGACTCTGCACTCCCAATGCAGGGGGCCCAGGTTTGATCCCTGGTCAGGGAACTAGATCCTGCATGCTGCAACTAAGGGTTCAAATGCCACAGGGAAGATCGGAGATCCCTACAAGTCACAACTGTGAAGACTGTGAAGACCCCGTGAAGCCAAAAAAGAATGGGGCTCTTGAAAGATTCCCGACAACGTGAGCACCAGAAACTGCACAGCCTTCAGGACCCTGGAGCTGTCCAGCTCCTTGTCTACCTTGTCCCCAGCCTCCCTCCTTTCCAGGCTGCACTGGTTTCTTCTTTCTGCGACTGTTCTAGCTGTCTTTTTTTGCTTCTCCCTTTGCTACTGACTAAACATACTGACTTGGAGGTCTGGGGGTTACATGTCCTCGATTCAAGTAGCCAGCAAACAAATCAGTGTCTTCCAGATGCAAAGGCATCAGTTTCTCAGAAGAGAAATGGTTGGGGTTTGCTCCAGTTAAGTGCTCATTCCCTAGCTGATAAGCTACAGCTAGGAGAATTGGGCTCTGGCACAGGAAACATGGTTATAGGGACACATAAGGACAGATGTGAAGTTCAAGAGGAAGTGGTATTCTCGTGCTGGGCAGTTAAATGACATGATTTTTACAGCCCTGAATAATCACAGGTGACCAACATTCCCAAGATGTAGAAAATTTAATTTTAGGCAAATATCTAACTTTTTTTACTATCTGTTTTATGGCTTTGTAAGGATCATTTGCTTATTTCATCTCCTTTCCTCTTTCCATCTTATTGTGCTAATGAGTAGCAACATAATAGGAAGAATATCACAAGGAAAATATTCCATGAGACTGTTTCTAAAAACTAAAATCTTAAAGATACACTTGAATAATACTTTCTCTCATAACAGTTATTAATTATAATAATAAAATAAAAGATGTTTGAGTGCATTTTAATCTTTTCTGCATTAAAATGTGACCTAGAAATTCAAAATGGAAGATAATCAAAAGTATCATCTAGCTACTTCTGACAGAAGGAAGTTTATAACTGGTGCATAATATCACCAGGAAATCTTTGATGGCCCCTTATGGTAAAAAAAAAAAAATTAGAAAATTTATTTTCAGATCAGCATTTTGTAGCATAATTCTTAAAGAAACTTTTACTTTAAATCAGTTTTATTGTAAGCCTAGAAAAGAAATGGGACTACAAGATGAACAAAATCTTGACAAGAAGCTAGTGAGAGAAAAAGAAATATACTGTGGGACCACTTGGTTTTAAGAAATGAAACTCTGGATTTATGTATCAGCTTAAAAAAATCTCTCTAGGCACACTGTTCTGCAACTGTTTAGATCTGAAAATTTTAGTCTGTTTCAAATAAAAGCAGATTTCTTTGTTTCAAGATTGTGATTTTGTGATTCTTTATTTAACCAAATGTTTCCTAAGCACCAATTAGATACCAATTAGCAACAACTAGGTATTTTTCAGGTATCAAATATCAAAAGAGCCTTTTTTCAAGGTGTAGAGTATACAAGATACTAGAAGCTACATTAAAAGGTACAGTCTCTATGGAAAATAGTAAGACAGTTACTGATAAAACTTTCAAATAGAATTACCACATGATCCAGCAATTCTACTTATAGGTATTTACAGGAAAAAAATGAAAGCAAGAACTCAGACACTTGAACACTCATGTTTGTAACAGCATTATTCATGATAGGTAAAATGTGAAAACAACCAAGCGTTCCATTGATGGATGAATGAATTAACAAAATGTGATATATACAAATAATGGAATATTATCCAGCCTTAAAAAGGAAGAAACTCTACAGGAAATGCTACAGCGTGGATGAACCTTTAAAATTTTATGCTAAATGAAATAAGCCTGTCACAGAAGGACAAAATATTGTATGATTACATTTATGTGATTATTGCAAATTTATAGATACATAAAGTAGGAGAGTGGTGGCAGGGGGCTGGGGAAAGAGTGATGGGGAGTGAGAGTTCAATGAGTACAGAGTTTCAGTTTTGAAAGATGGAAAAGTTCTGGAGATGGATACTGGGGATGGGCACACCAGTGTGAATGTGCTCAATGATAATGACTGAAATAAAGATTTTAAAGTGGTTAAAATGATGTTATGCATATTTCAATACAATTTTTTTTTTTAAAAAGGGTACACATTTATAAGAACCTGAGTGATACTTGGAACTCAAAAATGAAGGATTTACTTCCTTTTGGGGCTTAGAAAGGGTTTCTAGCGGTGACTCTAGAGCAGGGAGACAACATGCATGGTGGAAATGGTTGGAAATCTCTAGTCCCAGTTCCACTCTGTCACTTAGTGATGGGGGGGATCTTAGGATAGGTAACATAACCCCCCTATAGGCAGTGTAACATGGGGGTTATTTACAAGAATGCTGAGTCAGAAGGCTTGCTTGAGTCATAGTTCATTCACCAGGCACATGGCCTTGGTCAAGTAATTTGACATCTCTAGGTCTCAGTTTCTCTAACAATGAAGAGGGAGGTCAATGCCCAGTTCATAGGGTTGTCATGAAGGTTTAACTAGATCAAGCATGAGAAACCATTAGCATAGTGCCTGCCACAAACTAAGGGCTCAATAAGTGTCAGTAGCTTGTTTTTTCTGAGTCTTATCTACAACATCAGTTTAATATGACTTGTCTTAAGATCTTTGAGTTATTTCGAGACTCGATAGAGATACTGTAAGTGAAACAGGTTAGACAGCATTATTGAAAAGGGTAAGACTTGGGTATGCATTCTCACTGAAGGGAACAGTATAAGGAAAAGGAAGAACTCCCAAAGTGTGGGGCATAAGGACTGATTAATACATTCAGCATATGGAAAGGAACAGGGGGGAAATGGCTAAAGAGACAGAACTGGGAGAGCTTATTTAGGGCCTTGAAGGCCTGCTAAGAAGCACATCACAGACGTAGATCCAATGTGAGATAGGGCAAGGATGCCATGATTTGATTTGGTGTTGAGAATCAAATTTGGAGGATGATGCCTCTCTTGGTCAGGTTGAATTGCTGTGACAAAATACTTTAGCCTGGGTGGTTTAAACCACAGTCATTTATTTCTCACAGTTCTGAAGCTGGGGAAACCTGAGAGGTGCCAGCATGTGCGGTTCTGATATGAACCCTTTACCTGGCTTGCAGATGACTGCCTTCTCTCTGTATTCTCATATGGCAGAGAGAGGAAGCTCTGGTATATCTTCTTTTCCTTTTTTTTTTTTTTTTTTGGTGGCTATGCTGGTTATGCGGACTTCTCTCGTTGTGGATCACAGGCTCAGTAGTTGCAACACGCAGGCTAGTTGCTCTAAGGCATGTGGGATCTTAGCTCCCCATGCATGCGTGCTAAGTCGCTTCAGTCTGTACCACACTTTGCAACCCCATGGACTGTAGCCCGCCAGGCTCCTCTGTTCCTGGGATTCTCCAGGCAAGAATACTCGAGTGGGTTACCATTTTCTCCTCCAGGGGATCTTCCTAGGCATAGAATCCTCCTGTCTTACATCTCCTGCATTGGCAGGTGGGTTCTTTACCACTAGCGCCACCTGGGAAGTCCTCAGTTCCTCCACCAGGGATCAAACCCGCATTTACTCAACAACTAGACATTTAGCCACTTCTATATGGCTTCCCCAGTGGCTCAACAGGTAAAGTATTTTTGCTAGGAGAATCCCATGCACAGAGGAGCCAGGCGGGCTACAGTCCATGGGGTCACAAAGAGCCGGACAGGACTGAGCGCATGCGCACACACGTACTGGACTGGCTGGCAGACTGCTTACCACTGCGCCAAGAGCGAAGTCCTCTTCCTTTTCTCATAAGGGTATTAATCTCATCCTGGAGCCCCCACCTTCATGACCTCGTCTAAATCTGACTGCCTTCCAAAGGCCTCACCTCCTAATGCTATCACATTATGGGTCATGGCTTCAATTTACTAATTTGGGGAGGGGCACAGTCCACAGCAGCTCCAAGTGACGCTTACCTCCTGATAATCATGTTCTGAGTCATCCTCTCCCCTGGAGTGTAGGTTAGACCTAGTGACTTGCTTCTAATAAAGAGAACACAGCAAAAGCGTTAGTATGTCACTTATGAAATGAGGCTATAAGAAGACTGACTTTTGGGACTCCCCTGGTGGTCCACTGGCTAGGACTCTGTGCTCCCAATACGGGGGGCCTGGGTTTGACCCCTTGGCTGAGGAACTAGATCCCACATGCTGCAACTAAAGAGTCTGCATCCTACAACCAAAAAAGAAAAAAAAAATCGACTTCCCTCTTGCCTGCCCTTTCTTGCTCTCTGGCTTCCTTACACTTTTGGAAGCCAGTAATCATGTTGTGAGCTGTCCTATGGAGAGACCCAGAGACCCAGACTGATGTTTCTGGCCAACAGTCATTGCACACGTGAGAGCAGTCAATAGCCATGCGAGTGAGCTGGGAGGTGGAAACTCCTCCTAGCGAGCTTTGAAGTGACCACAAGCGCTGGGTGTCACCTTGTTTGCAGGCTTGTGAGAGCTCCTAGGTCAGAGGCACCCAGCTAAATTACATCCAAATTCCTAACACACATAAACTTTAAGATAAAAACCGTTGTTTTAAACAAGCAAATTTTGGGTACTTTATTACATAGCAACAGGTAACTAATCCAGAGACCAATAAGCTTGCCCTCACTTCAGAGGCCAGCCGCAAGTTCAAGGTTCCCCAGACCACCTGTACTTCTGACTAACTTGCAGTAAGTCTGGGTGTTCCCATGACTCCCTCAGGTTCAACGTTCTCTGGAAGGACAGAGAACTCTGAAAAGCACTTACACTTATAATTACAGGTTTATTGTAGAGGATATAAATCAGGACCAGTCAAATGAAGAGACACATAGGTCAAGGTCCTGAATGCAGAGCATCCAGGCTCTCTCCCCACAGTGCCAGTGTGTTTACCAACCAGGAAGCTCCACTGAGTTTTGGTATCTAGGGTTTTTATTAGGGTTTCATTATGTAGGCATGAATGATTGATGCACTGGCCACAGGACTGAACTCGTGAATAACAAAGGTACTCCTGCCTTGCTCAGTGACTCAGTTCAGTCAGTTCAGTCACTCAGTCGTGTCCGACTCTTTGCGACCCCATGAACCACAGCATGCCAGGCCTCCCTGTCCATCACCAACTCCCGGAGTTTACTCAGACTCGTCCATCGAGTCGGTGATGCCTTCCAGCCATCTCATCCTCTGTTGTCCCCTTCTCCTCCTGCCCCCAATCCCTCAGTGACTCAGTCATGTCCAATTCTTTGTGACCCTATGGACTATAGCCCGCCAGGCTCCTCTGTCCATGGGATTTTCCAGGCAAGAATACTGGAGTGGGTTGCCATTTCCTCCTCTAGGAGAGACACTCCTGTATAATTCCAAAGATTTTAGAAGTTATCTCCCAGGGACCTAGGACAAAGATCAGATACTTTTTTTGGTTATATATAACATCTTCCAACCTGTAGGAGATCATATTTTATACCAGGCACTGTGCTAGGATATTCTTCCATCCATCCATCCTTTATGTATTTGGAGTGCTAGATTAGATTTGCTAGAAGTAGCAGAAAGTCCAACTGATAGGAGTTTTCTTATTATTTTTTAAGTTTTTTTAAAAAATTATTTATTTATTTTTGGCTGTACTGTGTCTTTGTTGCTGCCCGAGGGCTTTCTCTAGTTGTGGAAAGTAGGAACTACTTTCCAGTTGTGGTGCTGCGACTTCTTGTGGGGGCTTTTCATGGGCACTAGGGCACATGGGCTCAGTAGCTGTACTGAATGAGCTTAGTTGCCCCATGACATGTGGGATCTTCTTGGGCCAGGGATCGAACCCATGTTCTCTGCATTGACAGGCAGATTTTTAACCACTGGACCACCAGGGAAATTCAGGAACTATAAAATAGAAATTAAATTTTCTCACATAACTAGAATTAGCAATTTAGTTTTGTTCAGATATTCAACAATGTCTTCAGGAACCTAGGCCCTCCATATTTCTCTGCCCCACTTAGTGTTTATATTTGTTTTTAATAATGTTTTATTCTTGAATATTTACAGAAAAATGATAAGATAGTACAGAGGGTTTCCCCTATTATTAACATCTTATAATAATACAGTATGCTTATTGAGTGTACAATTAATGAGCCATTAGTGATATATTATTGTTAACAAAAGTCCATAGTTTATTCAGATTTCCTTAGTTTTACCTAAATGTCTCTTTTCTGTTCCAGAAACCAACCTGGGACACCATTTTACATTTAGGTGTCATATCTCCTTAGACTCTTCTTGATTATGACAGTTTTTCAGATATTCCTTGTTTTTGATGACCTCGAAAGTTTTGAAAAGTACTAGTCAGGTATTTTGTAGAATGTCCTTTGGTTGAAATTTGTTTAATGTTTTTCTTATGGTTAGATTGGGATTATGGGATTTGGGGAGGAAGACCACAGAGATAAACCACCAAACTATGTTGATTTTTATTCCTGTCACCTCATTATCACAGAATGGCTGCTGTTACGACTCCAGAATCAGAACAACATTCAAGGATGGAAGGAGGCAGAAGAAAGAAGAGCTATGTTTGTCCTTTTTCTTTAAATCAGGAGACAAATCCATCCCTCTGATAGGCCCAGAAAGCAGGAGATGAGATGCTCACACTTGCCTTGGACCTTGACTGAGACTGAGCACATTGCCATCAGAATAATCAGGGTTCCATCAGCATGGAAGGAGGCGGGCCAGTGAAAAACAGAAATTGACAGTGTTGGCCCCAAGTGTCTACTATGCATGGGACTGCACTGTACTAGGTGTTATGAGGAAGGAAAGGACATTAAAGGCTTTCTATCAAACCTTCCAGAAACTATGTATTCCAATAATTACTCTCTTTTAAGCACCTCATAGGGATGTCCCTGGTGGTCCAGAGGTTAAGAATCCATCTACCAATGTAGGGGACTTAGGTTTGATCCCTGGTGGGGCAATCAAGCCTGCACACCACAACTAGAGGGAAGCCTGTGAACCACAATGAAGAACCTGTGTGCTGCCACTAACATCCGATGCAGCCAAAAATAAATTAAAATAAAATTTTTTTAAAAGGACCTCATAATAGGAGGGTGAAATGTCCCACTGATCCTTTGGTTGCTCAGTCAAATATATTTTCAGAAGATGAAGATTTGTCGCGGGTCACATGTGCTAACAACTGTGAAGACCACTTTTAAAGAATCATTCCCAAAGTGATGGAGCAGTGATATGTTTGGGAATAAGGATTTAGTCAGTTTCCCCAAAGTGACTTCTTAGACATCTAAGGTTTTTTTTTTTTTTTTAATTGGACTGTGTCAGGTTTTAGTTGCAGCGTAAGAGATCTAGTTCCCTGACCAGGGATCAAACTTGGGCCCCCTGCCTTGGGAGCTCAGAATCTTAGCCATAGGGCCACCAGGGAAGTCCTGACATCTTAGTTTTTGTTTTTTAAAGTCAAATCAGTCATGTGATGGTCAATCTCAAAATATATACTTTGTCCTTAACATGCAAATGAACTAGGTGAGGAAACAGGTGAATTGAGAGAAAACAACATGGGTCCATCTAGTATGGTGGTAAATTACCTATTATAGGCAATATATTCAGCCAGAGTTTAGAGCAGATGATTAGTGAAGGCAGGCATGGCTGAAAAGCCTCAGAGAGGCAAGGTCCTAGATAGCTATGAAGAATAGCCTTGTTGGGCTTTATTCTTCAATTTCCCTGCTCTACTGCCATGAGACCTAGATTTCTCTAATCTCTCACAGAGTTAACCTTTTTTTTATTAAGTGCTTGGTTATTTGCATCAATTTACAGTTTACCTGTCAAAGCCTTGTGATTTTTAATCCGATGTTGTTGTGTTAGTCACTCATTCGTGTCCAACTCTTTGCAACTCTATGGACTGTAGCTGGCCAGGTTCCTCTGTCTATGGAATTCTCCAGGCAAGAATATTGGAGTGGGTAGCCATTCCCTTCTCCAGGGAATCTTCTGACCCAGTTCTAACCCAGAACTCTGGGTTTCCTGCATTGCAGGGATTTACTGAGTCACCAGAGAAGCCCTTGATTGAATTTTTCTATATATATATATATATATATATATGTATATATATATATATACATTTTTGGGGGGGGGGGCAGTGTTTCATAGGGTGGGCTTATGTAGCCACACAGGTCAAGATTTGAACCCAAGGTCTAATACCGACTGACTTGGAGGGTAAGTTTCTCACCCTCTTTCAGTCTGTTTCCTTATATTTAATAATAATAATTTCATCTAGATTGGCATGTTGTGAGATTGAAATAAGATGAAGTAAGAACACAGAGCACAATGTCCCACTCAGAGAGACTGCATGAAAATGGCATCTGCTGTGATGATCACTGTATTGGTCAAGGTGATGGTGTGATGGTATTGTTAATATGAACCAAACTCATGGAAAGGGATGAATATGAGAGAGCGCCTCTACTTGGTTTTCACCACTTTTTCACTGTTAACTTTACATGAATGTTACCTTCCCTGGTGGCTCAGAGGTTAAAGTGTCTGCCTGCAGTGCGGGAGACCTGGGTTCGATCCCTGGGTCGGGAATGAGATCTCTTCTCCCCTGGAGAAGGAAATGGCAACCCACTCCAGTATTCTTGCCTGGAGAATCCCATGGACGGAGGAACCTGGTAGGTCCACAGGGTCGCCAAGAGTCGGACACGACTGAGTGACTTCACTCACTCACTCACTCACTCACACTTACCAAAAGTAAATTACATTTCCTTTGACTTTTTAATAATCACTGTTTCAGAAACAGCAAAGATGGATTTAGGTACTTAGAGAGGTTCTATTCTAATATCTGTGAAGGCACCAACCATGTGATTCAGATTGCTGAGTGAGACAAGGCAACATCCCATGCGGGAAACTTACAAAAACACAGGAGATTGTGGGGGTATTCAAAATTAGTTGACACTGTTTAGCAGGGCTTGGAAACCAACCTAAAAGAATTTATGCTTTAAATCAATGGCGGTTGTCAATGAGTCTGTGAGGGAATCCTTACTAGGACCCCCTGGCTTTTACTGCAACTCATATTGACAATAACAAAAAAGGGAAGCCTCCGAAGCAGAAGGTCAACCTAATCCAACCACTTAATGCAGAATTATGGTATCAAGTTTCCACGTCACTGAATGACCATGGGTTTAGAGGTGTGTGCCATAAAATAGCTGCGGGTGTGAGACATTTAACAAGTTGTTTTACTCCTAATTGCTGGCATTTGCTTAACTGTTTTCTTAATTCTAATTTATGTTTTTATGTTCCTGTTTGTTTACATAGCCCATACATCCCATTTGCCTTTATTTGCTTAAGTGTTTCTTTAATTTTATTTACATTTTTATATATGTTGCTTTGCTTACATAACTCATTGTTTGGAGAGGGCTAGAAATAACCATAAATCCCCATTGCTAATTAGCCTCATCCTCATGACTGATTAGTCAAGATTATGAGCCTAGAAAGAGGACAGGGAGGAGGCCTGATAGTGAGTCACAGGATCATTGAATTTTAGAGCTGGAAGGAATTTAGAGCTGAAGGTATATTTCAGATAGAATTCTGTGGTTTTACATCTTCATCTTTGGAGAATTATGGAAGATTGGCTGCTTGCTCTTGCTCCTTAATGCAAAAATATATAAGGATGTGGTGACAGTTTTGAAAAACACGTTAAGAATAAAGAGAAAGTCCAATCGATGATGACTATGAGTAACCCATAATGGGGGCTTAAAAGAAGAATCAGAAGCTTGACACATAAATGGGCTACAGAGGAGCTGGGAATATTAATGAACATAAGGGGGCTTGTTCTTTGGAAGTAAGAGGCAGAGTGGATTGTTTGGAACGCCCTCTCCAGCAGCTGTGCAGTTTGTAAAGATTTTAGCTTGCCTTACTGTAAGGTTAGCTATTAGCTTTGCAGTGGGGAGTATTTAAAAGTACACAGAACATACGAAGGAAAGAACCTGGAACCGAGTAGCCTGCTTCATTCCAAGAATCCATCTGGCATGTAAAGAACTGCTTGTCCTACATTAAACCCTGCAGAGTAAGAACCATTTTTCATACCTCACACCCCTATTTTTGGTTTCAGGTAAGGCAGCTTACTGAATTTGGTGAAGAAACAAGAGGACTTTTCAGAACCACCTAACCGGAGGGCCCATCGAGGGTGAGCTCCATGGATCTAAAATGGGGAAAATATGACGAAGCTCTGTTAGGGAAATTAGGTTAAGAGAAAGCTCAAGTGTCCATAAGAGCTGTTAAGTCTAGACCCCCAAGTAATGTGAGCATTTAGTCGTTTGCAGGCAGAGTACAACGGAAGAAAAAGTGCTATATATATGACAATCTGTGGCTGGAGTCACCAACATTAAATGACTCATGGTGGTGGGGTAAATTGATAAGTAGAATCCAGTCTACACCGAAATAAATATTCTTTATAATAAAAAGTTCATTTTGCAGCTTTAGTCTATCTGGAGGTAGCTAAAAGCAGATCTTGCTGAAGGACTCCTTGGATTACCAGGAATTGCACAGTATATGAAAGGTTGTAAACTTATATTAGTCCTGGATATCATACCCTTCTGCTCCTCCCGAATCCACTTTCCTCTGACACATTTTCAAGTGCTCCTCTTTCAAGAAAAGTGTATATTACTAGATCCGCTGAGCTCAGGCATCAAGCATGCAGGACAAGGGACTCCTACCTTACCTGGTCACCTCTTGAGGGACAGCGCAAGGCCAGAGCGCTGGAACCAACTCTGAGCAGCGGCCTCTCGGTTACTATGGTGATCGCGGGGTGGGCGGGGTCACCATCGGCGGCGTCCCCGCCTCTCTGCCCAGGACTTTTCGAACGCTCCAATAAGGATATCCCTTTCTTGCCTCCGTCCCGCCCCTTTCGGCTCCGAGTGCGATTCGATTGGCCTGGGACGGGCGGCCGGGTACCCTGAGGATACCACCTCCCGACGGGAAGAGCGGGAAAGTGTACCAGGCGCTGTCCGAGGCGTGAAGCTCAGGGCACTGCGGGGAAGCACATGGTTGGCCTTGGAGCGAGTTGCCTAGTGTCCCGTACACAACTCTTGGCACCTATGACTGCTAACACTAGGGAGCAGAAATCAGGGTGCGGGAACGACGTCTGCGGGCCGGCCTATCCCGGAGGCCAGGAAGCGATGAGGCTTGAGGGATCCCGTGGCGCGCTCTTGGGGGGCAGGGGCTCCGAGGGCAGAGGGGCCGGACCGAAGCCCGGGGGCGGTGCCAGCGACGGCGGCGGGAGGCGGACGACCCAATGAGAGCGCGCGCCGCCCCCGGGGGCGGGGCGTGCGGAGCGCTCTCCCGCCCTCCTCTCGCCCCCGCCCCTCCCCCCGGGCGTCCGGGGCCGCAGTGAGTGAGTGGCACTGGCAGCCTGTCAATCCCTCAGCCGAACGGCCTTCTAGCCCGGTCCGCGGCGACTGCTGGCAGGGTGCGCGGTTCTGGCTGTGGCGGCGGCGACTTCTCCCGCCCCATCAATCTGCTGTCCGCCCGGCGCGCGGCCCGCTGGGGCCCTCCATCGGGCTCCGTGCCCCTGCCGCGCCGGCTCGCTAGCTCCCAAACTTTCCTCCTCCGCCCCTGTCGCTCCTCTCGGCCGGCCCACCCGCTGGCCCTCCTCCGCCGCCGCCCGCCGCCGCTCCCTCCCCCGGGGCCGCCGGGGTTCGGATCCCCCCCGGCCGAGGCGGCGGCGGCGGCGGGCGGCGGCGGCGGGCGAGGGAGGGGAGTGCGCAGGCTGGCGCGGGGGGCGGCGGGCGTCCCGGCAACTCGGCGGGCGCTGAGGAGCAAGTTGCGCGGGGCTACCCGGCGGGGCGCGCGGCGGCGAGGAGGCGGCGCGGCGGCCGCGTGAGGGCAGCGGGCGCCGCTGCGTCCGCCTCCGCCACCACCGCGGAGCCCGGCGCTTCCGCCCGCCGCTTCTCCTCAGCCTCGGCGGCGGCGGAAGCCAGAGCCGGGCGCCCGTCCGCACCGCCTCAGCCGCGGGCCCCGCCGGCCGGGCCGCCCCCTCCCCGCGCGGGCGGGGAGCGCGCGGCCGCCTCCCCCTCCCCCTCCCCCTCTTTCTTCTCCTCCCTCGCCGCCGCCGCCGCCGCCGCCGCCTCAGCCTTCGCCTCAGCCGCCGCCGCCGCCCGCTCCCGCCCGCGCGCGGCGGGATGGACGATCAATCCAGGATGCTGCAGACTCTGGCCGGGGTGAACCTGGCCGGCCACTCGGTGCAGGGGGGCATGGCCCTGCCGCCTCCCCCTCACGGCCACGAAGGGGCGGACGGCGACGGCAGGAAGCAGGACATCGGCGACATCCTCCACCAGATCATGACCATCACCGACCAGAGCTTGGACGAGGCGCAAGCAAAGTTGGTGTCGTCTCATTAAGCATCTTTTGTGTGTGTGCGGGAGCCGGACCCGCGGCAGAGTCCGGGCCCGGGTGGCGCCCGGGCCAGGGCCTCAGCCCCGGGCGGGGAACTTTCTCCGAAAAGAGGCCGCCGGCCCCGGCCTCTGGGGGACTTGCCCTGCGCCCCTCGACGCGGGCGGGAGTCGGCAAAGTTGCTCTCGGGGCGCGGGACGGACTTGGTGCGGCGTGGATTTCGTGGGTTTCGCTCACCCCACCTCCCCGCGTCCGGCCCTCTGGCAGCCCGGCCCCCTCGCACGGATTCAAACCTCCCGCCCGGACCCGGCTGCACGCCGCAGCGAGCGGGCCCCGGGCCGCACTTGAGGGAAGTGCAACTTTCTCCTCGGCCCAGAGTCCTGGCACCCCGGCTCCGCTCGGTCGCTGGACGACCTCGCTGTGCGGGCGGCCGCCCCAGCCCGGCTGCGGGGCGCTGGGCGGTTCCCTGGCGGGTCCGGGCGCGGGCGGCCAAGTTCTCGGGAAGGGAGGGCCGCCTCGCAAACTTTGCAGAGCTGTCACCGCCCGCTGGCCGCAGTCGGCCGGTCGGCCGCGCCGCACCCGCTGCCCCGGCGGAGGGCAGACGCGGGAGCCCCTCCACGCTGTCTTCTCCCCTGGGTCGCCGCCGTCTGCCCCCGGATCGCGGCTCCCCGCACGGGTTCGCGCCCCGCGGTCGCCGAGGCTGCTGCCTGCCGAGCAGATGGGTCGCGCTGCGTTCGGGCTGGAGCTGTAGCCGCCAGAGCTTGCCGGTTGTCGCTAACTAGTCAATTGAGTTTTCTGTTGATTTGACGGGGTTCAAAAGAGCCTTCCAAAATAGGGGGCCGGAATTAAATCTTGGATCTAACTTAAGGAAGGCGCCATATTATTCCATAGGTGATGCTAATACCTTTGTGTTTTGCTATTTGTTTTTCAGGAAACATGCCCTGAACTGTCACAGAATGAAACCCGCGCTCTTCAGTGTCCTATGTGAGATCAAAGAGAAAACAGGTAAGACGCTGCGCCCCGCGGTGGGCCTGGAGACCCCCGAGGTGGGGTCCGAGCTACTCCTTCGACTCTCCAGTTGAAAGCTGCTGCTTTTGGGCACCGCCATCTTTGATCATTCTTTCCTTCCCACCTCCTGATCTTGAGAAAAAACTGCAATAAATCTGGAGTCGATTTCTGAATTCCGCTCCTGGTGTAAAATGAAGTGTAGAGTGGACGGGGCAGGGTCGCAGTCCCCAGGCGGCCACCTCTGGCTGCAGGCGGGGAGGGGGCCGGGAGCGCCAGCCACCCTTTCTTGCTCCTTTTGCCTTGTTTGTATGTCAGTTTTTAAAAGGAGCCACGGGGACCGACTCCTGCGTAGAAGCATATCCCGAACTTTGTTTTACTTAGCCTTAAGCTTCATTTCCACAGATAGAAGAATAGATGCAATTGCACAGACCCGAGGAGCATGTTTGAATTAGTATTTTAGTTCGGAATACTACTTTTAAGAAGCTAGAAGGGTAATGATGTGTTTTACAATGTATTATATCTATTACTACTTTTATTAAATTCTATGCTTGAAGTCATTACATTGTAAACATACTTAATATATTTTATTAAGTAGAGAAAGGTCCACAGGTGCAGGTTGAATAATTTTGGAAGTTTTCGGGGCAAGGAATATATGAGAAGACAGCTTTTGCATAAGTGCTGAAATGAAAACTACAAATATATATTAGACAAATTTCTGACAATTCATCTCAATTTAGTTTCCTTGTTAGACTTTTTAAAAATTGAAGATATTTTAGTCTTGAGGTGATGGTAGTGCCTCAAGTGGAATTTGAGGTTTGATTTAGATTTTTTATTTCGTTTGAGGCATTATCTTCCCTGTATGTGGCAAACAAATGCATTAAACAAGCTTTACTGTTTATTTGTGTGTGTTTGTTGGTTATACAGTATTATAAAGTTGCTATTTTTTAAGTTGGCAAAGAATAGAAGGGAAAGTTAAAGTCCAAAGTATAGAAATATTTAAGTGAAGGTATTTAAAAGGTTAAAGTGATTATGTTTAAACTGAATGTACAAATAATAGCGCACTGTATATAATTGTTGGTAGGAGAGTGGTCCTCCTTTTAAACAGATTTTCCACCATGCAATTCTATTTTAATCCTAAAAGTAATCAATAAAAGATGAAGGGTTATTGCTGTCTATTAAAATATATGCTAAAACCATAATTAACAGCAAATACTGAAAGCCTGAAAGACTACTTTTCCTGCTTTTCATTCACATGGTATGTGTGATTTCTTTATGTCAAGTGTTTTTAAGATATATTTTAATTTTGAAAACCACAGGCATTTAAAAATGACTAACTTTTACTCTGTGTTGGTTTTTAGCTACCTTTAGAAAGCATTGTGATTTAAAACGCTAGATAATTTTGATCTGACTATAAAACAAGACATCAAGCATTAAATCTTGAGATTCTTAGTTTAGAAGCCTAAAAGTGCGTAATTCTCAGTAAATTATGTTGCTTAATGTCCAAGGGTTTTCTTGCTATCAGGGCTCCACTTCAGTTTCTGCTGACAGCTAAGCACTGGGGTATTGACTATGTTGTGAATATTAAGATTGATTCAACTTTATACAGCATTATATTACTAGGGAGAGGGGATTGATATACCTTCCTTCTCACCCCCTTATCATGATTCTTTTTTTTTTTTTTGCCTTTTTTTTTTTTTTTTAAAGTTTTGGCCTAGCTAGTTTGAGAACCAAACCCAGCAAACTGCTTTTCTTGTTTAGACATTTAGCAGCAGGCAGAATTCAATTAGGAAGCATAAGTCCTCTAGTTGCTTATTTGCACAAGACTTAGTTACACCATTCTGAAAGGAAAGTGTAGTCAACCTCATGTCAAAGGTGAGTTAGAAAAAAGAAACAAGTCTTTTCAGAGTCTGGGATTACTGGCAGAGAGAGCTTTGGTAGGGCACTTGCTGTTTAAGAAGCAAGAGGTAGCTGACAAAAGAAATTTTTGTGTTTTGAAAATTGTTTCTGAGGCTTTCAGAGATAACTTGTAAATTAGATTCTCTTTTTGTGCTTTGGCCAGTGGATCCAAGTTTGCACGTTATCTCTTTTGTAAAAAGCCAACGGCCGACAAAGAGTAAAGGCGGCTGTCTGGGCTGAGGCATCTTCCTGCCAGCCTCTCTAAGCTCGAGAGGGACGGGATTTAAGTACCGAATGATTGATGGGGGTGAAGCTCTTTCTCTCCTCTTCTTTCTCCCCTACTACCCAGAGCTCTACCTCACTCTCCAAAAACTGCTTTTAAAGGAGACAGGGACGCTGGACTCAGATTCCTTGATTTGAAATAAAACAGCTGTGTAGACATTAGTGTTACCGAAGCAAAGAAATTGGGGCAGCAAATTCCAGGCCTCCCCTCCACCCCCATCTGTTCCCACAGTCATGCTTTGGAAACATCATGCACTTATAAAATAAGCACTGTAGATTATAATGTATATCATGTAATGCTTTTTAAAAAAAATCATTTTATTAAATCTAATAACATAGTATCCAAAGATTAATTCTCTATAACCTAGAGAAAGTTTACCTAGTCATTTGTAATAGAAACTGGGAATACTATGTGATGACTCTATTCTCCATAATAGAGGGGTAGGGGGTTGACTAGTAGGGAGATGGGGGTAAAGCTGTCATTTCAGTGGATAATGTCATTTCGGTTGTGGTTTTTTAAAATAAGACAAAATCATTAAAAAAAAAATCCATATATTTGTAGATCTGCCAGTAGCTTTTGAGGTTTCTGATCAGGCAGTGAACACTGCCAGTTCTGATGCACTTGAGGGGTTTAGTTTGAAAAACATCTTTTTTCCCTTCTACCAAATATGAAAAGGTATTTTTCCTTTCTGACAGATAAATGGATAATCTACCACAATTATATTTTTTTTCTTGTTCAGAGGTAGGGAAAGTATACCATGAGATACTTCCTTTTTCTTGAAAATGTGTTCTTTTATAAAATTTATCGTTCAGTTATTTTTGGACAGAAATATCTGTTGAATTGTGATAGCTACCCATTTTGAAAGCAACTGAAAGTTACAGGCTTTAAAACAAGATATTTGCCCATTTTAAACTAAGTAAACGACCAGTGAGATAATTGTTAAGATTTCTCTCTTTTTTTAGCCACATTTTACCATCTGTCTCTTATTAAGTATCCATGATACTATGAGGTCTCCTTATCTACATAGTTCTTTGGGGGCGTTCTCTCACATCTTTTTGGCCACCTTAATCTTGATCGTTGAAGTACTTTGTGAGAGGATTCCATTCTCATAAATCTCTCTTCTTTTCAAAGCCCTTAATTATGAGAGTTTGAGTAAAAGGAAATGGCTCTTTTTGAGGGAAAAAAATGTATTTAAAAATATTTTAAAATAAAAATTCAACACTCTAGTATATAATCGGAGTCATATTGTTAAAAAATGTTGTGTATTAGGAAAAAAAAATCAGCATAACCTTTTCCTTTCTAAACGATAGGTTAAAATACTCCATGTTGATAGCTGCCAACCAAACTCTGATTTATTGCCACCACAAACCCTAAATAGCGTTCATTTACTAGTAATGTCTAATGGCATACATGATGGTTTGCCAGATTTGTGGCCTTTGTGAGGCTTATAAGCAGGACTGACTTGGGAAGATCATAAAACTTAATGAACTTCTCTACTGCAGGAGGTGTCCGCAGGGGAAGAGAAAGGCCTGCTTGCCTGGTTGGGCTGGTTGAAGTATTTTTTATGTTTAAAGAGAAGAAGAAAATTACTATTAAAAATGCTTTGCTTTTAAAGGAACCCTCCCTAGGAAGAGTCATAGGATTTTACTTATCAAAACTTGATCAGGAAGGTAGCTTGTGAGTTTTTATATGCATTTAAAATATGATATATATGATTAAATCTTTTATTTTTACTGCTGTAAGTGGGACTAGCTTTCAGAGAGATAAGGCAGTACTCTCAGTCAGCACCTCTATTTCTGACCCTAAGGGTTTAGCGACTCATGGCATCTTCTTTTTCTGGTCTGTTTTCTTTCTTTTTTTAATGCTTCAGTATAAAAAATGTGTTCATTTTTCTTTTTACAGTGCCAGGTAATTCTTCAATTCCTAGTGTATAAAATCCAAATAATCCACCAAGTGAAATTTTAACAAGAAAGGTGAAAATTGTTGTATGTGAGTCTAAATGTTATTATATATAATACATATTGTGTATTCTTTTAAGTTGCTCTTGAGGTGCTTCCAATATAGTTATCATTGTTTCAGAGTTTTAAAAACAAATGCTCTGTTTGATACATGATTCATTTCTCTGTTTTTGTGAACTATTTTCTAGTTTTAAAAAACTTTTTATAATGGAGAACTTCAAATGTAAAAATATACATAAAGAGAAACTTGAATCCCCATGAACTCATTGCCTACCTTCAGCAGTTAGCAACACTTGGCCAATCTTGTGTTCTCTGTAACTCCCACCCTTTCACAATTATTTTGAAGCAAATTTTAAAGGACTTTTAATGTTTTAAATTTTTTATCAGTTTAGACATTATGTCTTATTTTCATTGGAAATATTAAATGATTAAACAGGAAAAATTACAAAGTCAGTGTACCCTGGAAATGTCATAAATTTTGTTGCTTTATTGCAAATTTTTCCTTGCACAATTTAAGAATATTTTTTATTTTTATAGATTTGCTTAACTTACTGGAGCTTTAAAGAAGTTTTGAGGAAGGATGTAAAAGAGTGATGTTTTTCTAACTTTCTTTACTCTTCTGTCATGCTTAGAAGATAATACATGTAATACATTCATAGAAAACATAGAAAAAAAAATCTTACTTCTCTACTGGTTTGGAACTTCATGATCTAAAGTATCAAGCAGGTATTATCTTAAAAGTATGGACCTGTCTTCCAACCCTTTTTTCTTCTTCCCAGTAAAAGAATATTGAACCCACTTGTCAATACTAAGTTGATCTGTGCAAGTAATTCTTTCATGCCTCAGTTTTAGTGGACTTCATTTTATTATAGATCTATGTAGTTTTGGTTTTTATTTGGGACTTTGCTATGTTATTATGCTAATTTACATAATTTTAATCCAAATCAGAAGTATATTAAGTGGCAAAGGAAGCCTTGCCTTGCCTCAAAGAGCACATTGGTTCTTTGACTTTCATAAAATTTTTCTGGGTGTATCTTTCATGTTAGGATCCTTTTCCTTTTAACTAATTTTGCTTGTACTTTTAGATTTCTGTTTATAACTTTTGTAAATGGCTACTTCCAAGACATTTAACATCTTATTTGGATTATGTGTGTTTTGATAGTTTATGATGTCATTGTATAGAATGAAGTTATATGAAGTATGGCTATGAAGAATGAAAACCGAAATTCATGAACCACACCCTAAATCATTGATCGTTTTATTTTGTACTCATACCATTGAGACATTTCAGAATACGTAACAGATCAGTACCAAATACATCATGCTAAATAAGGATTTTTATACTATTTTCCCTCTATTTATGTACATATGAACAATTTTAGGCATTTATTTTTTCAGTATTGACATTATGAGAATTATGTTTTATTAGTTTTCTCAGCAGGCTTATGTTTTAGCCATTTATCAGTGGGATCAGCATGATTTAGGTAGTAATAGACTAACAATGCTTGTACACTCCCTCCCATGTTGACCTTTTCAAACATTTGCTCTACTTCAGTAGGCCATTTGAGTCTTTACATATGAAGAGAGTAAATAATTTATATCACTATGTAGTGTGAATTGGTCAAAGTTTTTTTAGATCTAGCTAAAAAGATTTTTTACAAAGTTGTAGAAGTTAATCTAACACACAAATTGCTATCAGAGCTCCATGATAGTGTTACATTTAGCAAATAAATTAGTAGGAAATGCTTGAATGAGCCACTGAAAAAAATAAACCATCTTTTTATGCCTTTAGACACAGAACATATTTGAAAATAAATTTCATTAATCTTCAACTCTTGATTCTAATTACCCTCTTTGTAGGCAGAATAGTAACCAGAATCTCTTCTTTTTTGTTATTTTGAATAAACACACACACATACAATAAATATAAGATGTTTGTAGTTTTTGATGGTTAACGGTAGTTTGCTTTGGTACTAAATCTGCGTGTATGTCTAGTGAAAATATTGGTGTGATAGAATGTGTTAAGTTGAATTGGCTTGGCATTTTTTTTACTTTTGACTAACATGATAGTAACTCATTAGGACTGAGAACAGTTAAAAGTAATTATGGATAAAAATAATTGTTAAAAGTTGCAACTTGAAGTTGTTTTCTTCAAGTTAAGTGCTTTACAAATGTTAAGCTGTTTTGAACAATAACCCTTTTTGTGTGATCATATTAATGAGAACTTGGTATACAATGTAATCCTTTTAATGTTGATGATTCCTCACAATGTTTAAACCATTAGTTGGGAGACTCAACATATGTTATGGCAAAATGATTTTTTTGTTTGTTTGTTTTGTTTTATGTGATACATAAGTTTTCAAAGCATATTTCTTAGGCATCAGAGTCCAGCAGGTGGCTTTTTACATTAAAAAATTCATAAATTTTAAAATCCCATAAAATTTTATTTCAAATTCAAATTAACTAATTGAGAATGTCAACATTTCCACTGTCTATATTAACATTTATAATAGAACAAATGGTTGCATATAGAAATTATCTGCAACATAATCTAAATTAAGATTCTAAACAGGCATTACAGATGCTGGTAACTTTGGCAATTATCATTTTGTTTGGTGAACAGTAGTAAAACAGTGTGCGGTAAAAGTGTTTAGAGAGAGAGGATAAATAAATTGAACAGTTTTGCAATGCAAAGTGGTTTGTGGTGTTTTTGAGGATTTCTTGGCTCTCTCTTAACTGCTATTGTGAGCCTGGAGCAGATTTCCCCATTGCTAATGCCCTAGAAGTATTAATTCACTTTGATATGCTAATTAGAGGGCATTATGCAAGAAATGAGATTAAGTGGCAGCATGAAGCCATTTGCCTGTCAGTAAATTGAGAGCTTTAGCATCAGGAGGAGCTTTGTTTTTTTTTTTTTTTTTTTTTAAGTTTCTCTTGGTTTTGCATATAAATAAAATTGATTGAAAGGTCTAGAGAAGCTTCTAGAACCAATGTAGATTCCTCCCCCTATGGTTCTTTAAATGTAATGTGACAGAACTTTTCTGAATATTAATTGATTTAATTGGAGATAATATGAAGTTTTCATCATGTTCCCTATATATGGAAGTATACTAAGAATTTTGCATCATCTAGTCTTATTTCCTAAAGCCCAGTTTCAGAATATGGCTAGTGAACTGTTATCAATTCGTTTCAGAAGTGTAAACTTGTGTGTGTGCTTGTGTGTCTTCACCAGTGTCTTCACTAAACTGAACTTCACAAGAATATTTTCTTCATAGGGAAGAATGAAGAAGTTGTTGAATTGGGCTTCAGGAGACTATATTAAATGAGCATTAAGACTCTCACTTAAATACCTAATTCTAGTTGCTGGGAGGCATTAGAGTTGGTGGTTAAATTCTGCCCTTTACACAACCTGTGAAATTTACATTTCAGCATGTGTCTGTTGTTTTAAGATTACCATATTATTTGATTTTCATGTTGAAGATGGTGTTTCATACTTTATTCTGCTTTGGCTTTTGCGATTTAAGCCAGGCCTTTGATTTTCTGTCTATAAAACTATTACGTGATTTCCTACATTTTGTAGGGAAATGCATGAGTGAATGCAAGAATAGGAGTGATGAATTGGGAGGAGGACAGAACTTTGGGCCTGTGAAAAATTTAAGGTTTCCTCAAACGTGGAACTTCTACCTATATAAACCATGCTGAGGATAGAATTTCCAAACCCAGGCTTAACTGCAGTCTGAGGTGTGGTTGGACAGGATGGCGTTTGGATCAAGCATTCAGATTGAGGTTTGCCTGAGTGTCTGAATTCCACCACTGTAGCTGTGACTCTAGACCCAACAAAGCATAACTTCTCTTCAGAGCCATATGGATTATTTAGTCACCACAGCTGCCATGCATACATGCTACTAAGGCTGGCTTCTTTTCGTGTGCATGTGTGGTGCTTGTTAATGTTAATGGGAGTCAGGAATGTGCACACAGACAGAGGGATGAGAGTCTGTCCTGAGACAAGAGTCCTGATTGCATTTCTAGTGAAGAAGACTTAGTGTACCTGCTCTTCTAAATGAAAAACTTTGTTACTTTAAATTCTCATTCCCTTCTCAGACTCCCTGAACTAGTTAAATCAATGAATCCTCATTAGTCTCTAATTACTTGCAGAATTTCATTTAAAACATATGAAGTTAGTTTTGATTGAAATGGGAACAAAAAGCTTTTGAAATTGCATATTATTGTTTTTTGAACAAAAGGTTTCTACTGGCTTTCAGATATACTAAGCCTTTGTAAATAGGAATTTATAGTGAAATGGGAGGAGCTTTTGAAATGCCTCTTGAGTGGCATTAATAGGGGGAAAAATCACAGCATTAAAAAAATATACATGTGTGAAATGGCAAGTTCATATGTGTATAATATGTAGAAACCTTTACTATCCAAGTGCCCTCAAATGAGGAAGAATTGACTTAGATGGTCTCATAAGTTTCTTTCTTTCTCCTCTTTTCTTTAAAAAAAAAAAAAACCTAAGGATGAAGGTAGTTGGAATTCATAGTCAGATATATCATTTTCAACTTGGAATAGGGACTAGAACAGGAAATTGATTTTATATTTATTATGAAAGCAAGAATTCTGCCACCGACTGACAGCCATCCGTGTTTTAGTTTTGTGATAATTGTTCACAGACATTACTCTGCAGTTGACCCAGATTATTTATAATGTTGATTGGGAGTGTTGGTCTGTTAAAAGGTATGTGTATAATGAATATCTTTAATTAAACCAAGTAATACTGGCATATTCTATATTGAATTTTGGGTCGAGGATTAACTGTCAGTACTGGTAAGAACAAGTTACGATAGATTGTGCAGTGATTCCTTTGGCTTCATGGAT